>NW_025110307.1:429189-684919 GCF_011392965.1 Frieseomelitta varia | reverse complement strand
AATCGGGTTTCCCGAAAATTTCGAGAACCCGGCTACCGTTTCTCGAAACTATTTTACAATGCTGTCTAGCAGCCTACAAAATATGTATATACACAGTTCAATATCTTCTGTCAGTGAAGTTATTGAAAACACGGATTCTAAGAATCGTGTGACCTGATGTATACAAACGTGTGACTGCGTGCTTAGTATTTGGACATTATGTACGCTGTCGAGCAGTATCGCTGAGAAATTCGGAGAGCTCAGACGTATATTTCAAAATCTGTGTAAATTTAATAAAGATTAGAAATCTTTAAAAAAAAATGTCGAGTGATAGTGAGAGTGAAGTTGTGGATAGCAGAAAATAGTGCAGAAGATATCGTGTAAAGGAAGAAGGTAAAGAGAAGCTCTGTTTGGGAACATTTTCAGTAAAATGATGATACAAAGGCGGAATGCATACATTGTCACCATGAATTTAAAACGAAGTATGGAAATACTACTGGTTTATTACGCCATTTGAAGCATATGCGTCCAAACGTAAGTACATGTACTAGGAAAGAAACTGAATCGATATAAAATTTGTCGCATGTGCAAAATGATACGCGAAAGATTGTTAAACCGAAAGATATAACAGAAGGAATTGCTCGAATGATAGTTCTAGATCTGCTACCTTTCGATGTAGTTGAAGGCGTGGGCTTTAACGAATTATTTATTCTCGTTACCAATCCTTTCCCGAATCCTGATTCTTTCGAGAATCCCGACAAATTTGAGAATCTCGAAATTGTCGGTTACTCGTCCCGATCTCGAAGAAATTTCATGTTCCCAATCCAACCCGATATTTCGGGTTCTCGCACACCTCTACTTTACTCCCGTAAAATCAAAAATTTCTCATAAACACTCGTCCACAGTCTGGATCGCTAATGTGTATAACGCGTTACATTTCTCCAAACTTGAATCCATCGAAACGTTACATACCAGAGAACTAACTCGATACATAAATTTGAAGAAATAAAAAAAAAAACGAGAAATACAGTGAGCTGAAGAGGAAAAGGGAAACGGTGCGATGCAAGTGGTCGCGTATTGCTCGTACTCTCGCGATCTCTCCCGGCGAGGAGAGAAACGGCTGTAATAGTAACGTGGCTCGTTCATCACGAGCATCTAATAACCCTGTTGTACGTAGGGGGTTGGCGCGCACAGTGGCGAGATGGACGGCTCGCTTTGTTGCAGAAATTACGGGATTCCGGGCTCCGGTGGCTGGAATCGTCCGCTCGATCCCACCCTCTTTCACCGGTTGTTCCACGCCTAACCCTTGGCCTTCTCTCCGTCGCGTGCCTGTCCATCGCGCGGCGATCTCTCTGTCACCGGCCCTTTTGTGTGTCTCTCTCTCTTCCTTTGTCTACGATCGGAACGAGCCTCGTCGAAACTTCCACTTTTCAGCCGGACCGCCGCGCCATCGGCCGATATTTGTTCGGCTCGTACGCCAGAGAACCCGAAATATGCTGTTCTCCGACCGGTCTCTTTGTAGCTTTTGTGCCCGTTTCGTGACCGCAACCGGAGCCAAGTGCAGCGGGTCGGGCGAGAGCTGTACTTTTGTTTGAATTCCGATCGTTACACATCGGGATACACGTTACGTGCATCATCGATACGTACCAGCTCGGATATAATTAAATCCTTTCAGTCTCTTTTCCCTCTGGGGATTTTAAAGCGAGTGATGGGTAGACGGCAGAAATCACGATTTTTGAAACACGTGGCACGTGAAACGTGTATTATTAACCGGGGAGATTCGCGAGTCAACTCGTCATTGAGATCTCGGTCCCTCGTTTATATATAATTGTATATATAATTTATATATTAAATCTTGTTTATATATAATGATTCTTTTATACCTGTTACTTTTTCAAATTAATTTCAGTACAAAAATAAATTATAATTATGTTGTAATCACATTTACAAGAACTAAGATTGACCGGACGAAAATAAATTTATTTTTCTTAATTTTATAATTATAAAAGTCTAGACTAGAGGAAGAGAAGACTGTAATTATAGAGGTAACTATTAAAAAAAAACTATTTATTAAAACTATACAGCAGTGAAAGAATCCATTTATAAAAATACAATTATTATACAAAACGTCAGTCGTTATAAAGAATGTTGCTCATGCTCTTTCCGATTTTTAAAGTAAATCGAATTTATCGTAATTATTTTCGCCAGTTTAATCTAAAACGCGAGAGATGGAATAACGAAGGAATTTGGTCGCCTGTTTCTTTACTCCTGATCGCATCTTCGGTATGTAAAGCTAATGCTTCGAGTCATTAAGGCACATCCTTTTAACGTCTCCATAAATATTCGCTAATGCGTTCGCAAATGGCACGTTCGCTTTAAAGATTCATCAAATTAAATACTTTTTGCGCAGAGACAAACAAAAAAAAAAAAGGATAAATTATTCTGCAGAACGAATTCGACGACGGAATGAAATTATCGGAACGTAGTTATATCGTAAACAAAAATCGCCAAATAGAAATACTTTAACGATCAATTATTCACTGTTTTAACAAGCCAGAATATTTAATAAAACTATTTTCAACACAATGTATATTGCATTTGCAATCAATTGATTTTAAATAAATGACATAATCACTGTAATGTAGTAATGTCTAGTTGCTACACTACTATCTAATAAGTAATATCTAAATTGTTACATTAATTATACAGTGATGTATAATTAAAAACGAAAATTTCAAAAGCATTGAACACTTTCTGTATGCCACAAGTCAAGTGTTCGGATATTTTAACGAGTCTGAACTGATCTGAATATTTAAAATTCTCAAAAATGGCGGGTATTCTCCACCACGTGTCATAAATTTTCGAGTTTCCCATTCTAAACGAAGATCGGTTGGAAAATCAGTGGATACTTGAACTGTTCTCGAGGACGCTGACTGAGCTTACAATCGGATCAGGAACCGTGCCGCATTGCGGGGTGCAGCTCCCTCTTTCTCTCTCTTCCTCTCACGCTCTCCCCTTCTTCTGTTTGGACCGTTCCTTACCACCCTTCACGAACGTGCATTGACAGCGTACCAGCAAATTCCACGTCCTTTCACAGAACCTTTCATTACTCGTCCTTTGCCCCGTAATTACCCACAAGAATTACCGAAACCCGGCCAGAGGAAGGAATCGTCATTGATATTTCATTGGCAGAGCAAATCCAACGTCGAAGGACGAATTTTATGTACATATATCAAGACGTTGCTTCTCAAGAAATTGCTTTTACGAGTGAATCTATGAACTTGAACTTGAAGGCTGAAGGCTCTTCTTTAAAATGAAATACAATTTCTCTCGCTTTTTCGTATTTTTCGTATTTTCATATCTTCGTTATTGTGCTCTAAATTTTCATATATCGTGCGCCATTGTTTCCCAATTTTTTTATAAACGTATAAAAATCCACGATCTAATAGGAAATATTCGAAATCAGAGGCGTAGCATTGAAATTCTGTTTAGAGAAATAAAACGACATCTCTGTGTTCGTATAAATAAGCTTGTTGAAAAGTTTGATACTTTAAAATTTTATTATTTTCGAAAAATCGGCAAATTTTTATTCTGTGTGTGTGTGTGTGTGTGTGTGTGTAGCTGTGTTGTTACGAAAGTACTAATTCTCCTTGGTGGATTATTCTTTGTCTTTCTGAACGTTCGTCGACACGAGATGTTCTTTTTCTCATTCTCTCCTCGAGTTACTGTCGTCGACGATAAGTCGTGGCTCGAAATTTAATTCTCGCCCCAGTTTATGCTCGTTCGCGACAAACTGTTCGCTAGATACGCGCTTGTAAGCATTACTCGCGAGGACAGGGAATGGTGACTTACAATCGAAGTTCACGCTGCGCGAAAGAACATTCATGTGTTCACCGCGCTGTGGTGTCGACGAAGGAAACGTGTAACTGAAACTTTATGAAATATGACGCGGTTCATTGCAAGAGAACTGGACGCGAATCGGCCACACACAGAATATGTATTCCGAGCGTGCAATGATTCGCAAAATTTCAATTTATTACAAAAAAGTTTATATATATATATATAGTATGTAATAAATAAATATATATCATAAATATACGTACAATATATTTTAAAATTTCACTAGCACTATAATGGATTGTATTTAGAATTTCGCATAACAAGATATGATTATCATAATTATATTTAAAATCTGGAAATGTACATTATTCCTCAGAAGTATATTACATTTGATAGTTCATTTTTGATAGAATGTAAATTATTAAATTATCCCACAAGCTATGGATATAATGCGGTTGTTCCGAATTTATGAAATAGTAGAGCTTACTGATCATGACAATTTTATGAAATTAGGATAAAGAATTTAGTAGAAAGAGATAGTTAGTTATTTAAAGGGACAATAAGAATTTTTAAATACAATAGAAGCCACGCAACGCTGATTCAAGCGCTCTCCCCTAATATTCTGTAGAAAAATTAATTTGGAATTTAAATAAACAAATAATTTCTGCATTTTTAAGAGTAGAACCTGCAATACAACATAGCACGGTAGTTTTTGTTTCTTGTGCTAATTTCCAAAATTGTACATAGACTTTACATGGTCGACATTGAACTTCTTCAATTATTTATTTCCACAAATTCACTTGTGACAAGAAAGTTTCATAAACGATCGGTAGATTCCAAGGTAATTAAAAAGTTTAAAAGACTGAGATATTCGACACATTCTTTACTCTTTAAACTGTAAAATTACTATAAAAAAAACTTTGCCAAAAGAAAAAAGAAAAGTCTGAAATCTGTCGGACATTTTACCGGGGCTGCTTTAAAGTTCAGATCTCGCGTTCGCCTTCTTCGTCTTTCCAAACGATCGGTTAATGCGTGCACATCCAGAAAAAAAGCAACGCGCACCTCTCAGTCGAATGATTTGTCATCGGTCTGGTTTTCGACACGCGCGGGCATAAATTTGCAGGCTGCGGAAGGAGATATCGCGCGTCGTGCCAGAACATTTCCAGACTGGACAATTTATGAAATTGCAATGTCGAAGTAGCTGAATATTTCGCAGCTTTTCAAACGAGCTTGTGAAAACGCGTTTCGTTCGTTTCCCTCTGTCAACCTCTCGCCACTGTTTACGATCTATCGCGAGGCTGGAATAATCGATAAAACAAATTTATTCGCGATTGAAAATGACGTTCTTCGTTCATTGAATACACCAGGAACCGGAAATAAACAGTTATCTCTTGCTTAAAAAAAAAAGAAAAAAAAAATCGTCTCTTCGAATTTCTGTATGTATATACACAATGTTTCGTTGGGGAAAGTGTCTGTTTGAAAAATTTGTTACTAAATCCACCACGGTCTTGAAGATTTTATAATTCTATAATTTACAATGACCTCTTGAAACTTACTTCACGATTTTTCCCATCATTTTGTTCAACGTAGAGTTACACAACGAAATGTTAGAATTTCTGTCATTTACTAATATTATTTATAGTTCGATAAAATGGCGGGAAAAATTAGCAAGTTTTAAGAGTTGTTATAAAGGAGAGATTTCAATCTTCAAGATCATAGTCGATCTAATCACGAAAAGAATTTTCAATTCTTATATATATTAGATGTAAAACGTAACAGAATAAGATTTCATTAAAAATATACAAACTTATAAAAGTTATTGTTATTGTTGCTACAATTACAAAACAAGAATGAGAGTCACATGGTGTAAGTCACAGAAACAATTTCTCAGTGATTTTGGAAACATTTGAATTGTGTTAGAAATGTTTGAAATAAGTACATAAAAAACGATTGGCCAAGAGTCAGGATAATCTTGATCCATCCGAATGATAAGTTTCTACGTGTTCTTATTAGCTCGATTTCGATTCGACGTGAAGTCGAACCACGATTCAGCGTATTTCGCGAGGGACAGATAAAAGAAAAGAGGAATTTCCCCCGTTCCTGGCGACAAATCGATTCCCAATCGTTTCGTCTCACGAAACACTCATTACTCATTTCACGAGCGAAAGAACAGCAGGAAGTCCGATTCGTGTGATACGAGAAAAGAAATTGTTCGAATGATTTGTCATCGATACGACGGTGTACTTCGAAACGGAAACGTGAATTACAAAGGTAACGTGCTTACATGTAGAGGTGCTTGTCTTTTTTTTCTTTTTTCTTACAAATGGTTAAAAAACAATTAATTATTTATAGATGGTTAATATAATTGTTTATTGTTTGTTATTATTGTAGAAAAATATTCAAGCAGAATAAATTAACTGTCATATGAAAGTAATAAAAGTTATAAATGGTTCTTATTTTTCTAAATATCTCAAGAGTGTAAAAGTCGATACTGTACTATAGTGTATACTATACTATACTATACTATACTATACTATACTATACTATACTATACTATACTATACTATACTATAGTATACTATATTATATTATACTATATATATATATATATACTATACTATACTATATTATATATATTATATACTATACTATATTATACTACATTATATATACTATATACTATATACTATATTATATATATTATATACTATACTATATTATACTATATTATATATACTATATACTATACTATATTATATATATTATATACTATACTATATTATATATATTATATATTATACTATATTATAGTGTACTATCTTCCAAATAAATTCGCGATAGTATAACTTAATCGTGCCACTGAATTGGCGATCGCACGTCAAAGATCTCGAAATGCCATTAATAAGTTGCCACAGAACGTTTAATCGAACTGACGAAATTGCCAGAGATGTTCGGATGCAGATCGAACATCTACGAGACGATAGCTCGTTCCCAAGCGACCTTTCACCTCAGCTTGCTTCTTCGGCTATGTGTATGTGTAACTAGTGTCTGGCTGTAGTCCCTACAGGCGTTGTTTGTGGTAAGGTGGTGCGTTGGCCCCTCGAGTACCACAATTCAATTCCAAAGCATTTCGGTTGATTTACAGTCTCGACCAAAGTAACCTGGCTTCGTCGTGTTTCAAGTTGCAACTCGAGTCTCTTCTTTCGCTTCTTTCGTTTGACTTGCAATCAAATCACCTCGACTCGGAGATTTCCGCGCCACTGCATGCTAATATTTTCTAATTTTTGCCCTAATATTTCCGATAAAGATCAAAACGCGCAATTTCTCAAACAGTCATTAAATAATAAAAGAAAATAACTTAAATAAACGGTCATTGTAATAATGTAAAGAAATATAAAAGTATGAAATATTAATAATATAAAAATTAATGGTACATCCACCAAGTCAATAACGTAGAAACAGTACGTAATAGTATACTACTGAATAGGTAGCGGTATAGAAATTTCCTCTCGTATGAATATTCCTCGCGCAACACAAACGACAAAATAATCCCGCAACGTGTTTTACATTCGATCCCGCGAGCAATTGCAACGCCATTCTTGTACGTCATAATTTCACCGCCGTATTGTGTAATTATGCATTTCGGAAACGCAACAGGGGACCGTGTAACTAGCATAATTACGCGCCGCTATAATCAGTTAACCGTTAATATCGTGGAACTTATCGTTCGCATATTGCTGCGCGAGTGTGTCATATTTTACAGCGCTAACACAGACACGCGGATAACACGTTTTACGAGAGTATGCGGGAACATTTGTTTCGATTCGTGCGAAATTTCCCGCCGAATTCGCTGGCACGTTCGCGCAAGTTTCGCGCACGGGCCATTACGACGCGTTAAAATCGCCATAAGTCTGTTCTGGCTGCGTGGCTCCGATTGCAGCGAGTGCAACTGCACCCGTACTCGCTGTAAATCGAAAGTCGAGCGAACCTCATAATTCGAAATGATAAGTGATTTATTCTACGAATTTCTACTCGGGTTCGTTGCGATTTTAATAGCCATTGAATCGTAAAGTGAAATATAATAGTGTCAGGTCGTGTCATGTGAAATGTCGAATTTTTTTATGAAGAAAAAATACGTTTGAAAATTATTGTTAACTTTTAATCAAAATCGAAAATCATTTTGTGTCCAGAAGATATTCACGAGGTCCTCTCAGTGGAATTCTAGTGAAAAAATATTCCCATCGAAGAAGTCTTGGTTTTTTTAAAAGCAGTAAATGTCTTGGAGATCTAAGTTACACTGACTCCGACTATTTTCTGCATGATGCAGGAACAATTCCAAATTTCTGAAAAGGTGGAATCTCTGTTGGAGAAATATCTGGGGAATAGGATGGATGATTGCGGTCTAATTTGAGTTCAAACGAGAAAGCTCGTTTAGAAGAAAATAAAATTCGAAATTTATTTAAAAAAAAAACACCTTTCTTGAATGCAGTTTTTCCAAAGATATCAAACAATCTGCAATCAAAGAACAGCGATTATCGAATTAATCGATCTAATGAAACTTCGTTTACCTGAACCTCGTTTATACGAACCAGTTAATACTCATAATTGATCAAACCATTTTGATCCAAAAGACTTCTGTTTCTTTCGTTCCTTACTTGTCGTTTTTCTTCTTCCTTTGCTTTGCTTTGCTTTCTACTTTCCACATTTTTTACCCCATTTTCGGGCCTTTGTTCGCAGCTTTTTAAAGACCGTTTAAGTGCCTCTTTCTCTCGTCGTATTCCCAACAAAACGCAAAGCGCCTCGAAAATCCCATTGACGACGGGGAGAGTGCTTTGAATTTCGATAGGATTTGTTTCGCGGAGACGTGGCATTATGCGGCACGAAGCCGTGAAGAATTACTACGGCCTTTGGCCGTCGATAAACTTGAATCTGGAGGAGGTGTTTGTTTTATCACGAATTCGACGACGAATTTGAAGCTCGAGTGAATCGTACTTGATTTAAGGATGGATCCACACGAGAAAGAGGAAATGTCAGTTTTATCAAATTTTGTGTTTAAAATTTTCACGCTCGTTCGTCTGTTATTAGCCGTGAATTATAAATTAAAATTTTTCCGAGTTTTACTTTTGTTCTGACAGGAAAATATGAAATTTCGATGTAAAATTTCTATTTTCTGAGAAATGTTAAAACTTTACTTTCTCTTTCTTTTTTTTTTTACGGATCCTCTAATTTAAATATTTAAAATTTTAAATATATAAATAATAATAAATATTTATATTTATATTATATTATAAATTATTTTAATTTAACTTAATACTTGATGCTTCCGTTCTCTGCATTTCAACTTTGATGTTTCTGCATTTAATATTTAAAATTTATATCAAGTATGTACGCATACGTGTCCACAAGTTTATATTTACGTATATTTTCTTTTTAATAACTTACAATTTATTCATAAATACGTATGTCTGCTTTTACAACATTATGGCAGATAGCTACGGCAGATGCCACTGTTACACGGTGACATTGTTGTCTTTATACACGCGTGGTACGGCCTATTGTGTGCGTTTTAGTGACAAAAGAGGAACGTCGTTCACTAGATACCCTCGACACGCACTTGCCCATCCACACACACACACATAATATATTCAACACACGCACTCACACGACACAAATATCCTTATGGAAACTTATCGCGTACTCTTATACAGGGTGTATTAGAAAAATGACACCAAGTTTCAGCAGTATGTACACACATACAGAATTCACAGCCCGTGAGTTACTAAAATAAGTCAAAAAAATCTTAATCTTCGTCTGACGAATGTCAAGTTTGCCTTTATTAACGATAGTGAATTTAGGATAATTATAATAATTAATATAATCGGTTATGTTTCAGATGTATTGAAAAATGAAAATACAAAATATCGAAATAATTTCACAGAGTCTACCTTAAACTACATTACAAGAAAAGTTACATATTTATTACATTTAACGATCGTTTCTCTCGCAGAAATTTATAAATAGAAATATATACCATAATTATTGTGAAAAACAGAAGACAGACAAAAAACAAAATAAGAACAATCAGGCGACAAATCGTCTGTTGTCTGAAAGACATATATACATAGTCAGTCACGGAAGTCTGCACTAAATAAAATATAAAATCTCTAAAATTTTAAATAATATCTAAAACAGAAAGAGAAGAATTTTTGACATTTGGACAAACAGAAATATAAGAGACAAAAAATCATTGTTCTTTTAGAATCTGAATGATTTCCACTGTGATAAATAAACTATAGTACCTATAATATATTTGAAATCCTTGTTTATTTCATATACAATACTTATACATATACAATATTTAATATCATACGGAAAATACTGCCACATAATTTTATCTGTACCAATACATTTTTAGATTCCTTCCAAATTTTAATAATTTAACCAGATCGTGTCTTATTACAATTGCAAAACATCTTCATGTAATTTCTCTGTGCTGTGTACATACATTTTTAGATTCCTTTCAAATTTTACCAATATACGTACATATGTGTATGTAATCATGACAGTTGCCTCTCATTATAATGCTAACGAGACTTCAAAATGTTTTGTATAGTATAATATATTATAATACATTATTATAATATAATATATTAAAACATACAATGTAATATTATAATATACAAAATATTTCTACACATGATCAAATACTTTCGCGAATCACTGTAACAGTGAAAACGTTGTTACGTTGCTAGAGTATAATTAAGAACTTATGCTTCACAATTTCGCAGCACATTTACTATAACAAAACGAGACTTTCCATTCGATGTATAAAAGGCCCTTCTCGTCGCGCTTATATATGTCTTTTTCCGAGTCATACCTTTGCCATAACTTGACCGAACAACACCGAAACTAATCACATTCGCACCCACGTTTGTCAGGCCCCTTTCTGCTCGTTTTGACGAATACGGCACGCGCTTGCGAAGCTTTGGGCACTTGGAACTTTCTGAAACACCCTGTATGTGAGCACACATACAATTGCCCTGGATATATCGAACCCTTATGCATAATGCATTAAGGGATGACGGCAAGTATGGATATATTACTCGCCAGAGGCCAATGTTATTCTCCCTGGCGTCTCACTGGCTAATGTTGATAAGGAAGAGCAACGGTGGTCCCGACGAACACGTGGAACGAAGATGAGGGACGTTCATTAAGGCGGGCACGGTGCTCTCTCTGTTATTCTTGCTCCGTTCCGGCACCGTGAAAAAGGGCGTTTCCCTGAAATCCCGTGAAATCGCGTTACAATCCCCACCGACGAAGAAAACCTGGCCGATTATTCGCGGTCGGGGAATACCATCGGAATACTACCGAAGTCTTGGTAATTTCTTATGACACGGTTTTTAATCTTCCCGCCCCGCGTCCGAATGGTTGTCACGTGCGGCGTAACGATAACGGCGGGAACGTTCCGCTCTTTCTCTTTCTTTCTCAGGGGGGAAAACGAAAATTTGTGCGCGCGATTTTCTGCGAGAAAGGTGGCTCGTAACTTACGGCCATACGTTTCTTTTCGCATACGCGACTTGGAAAGGACGATTGGATAGTTGGAGGTTTGCATATTCCTGCGAACATCGCCACAGGAAATATTAACGCCTGTCAAAAATGATCAGTTGATAATTTTTATTGGATATTCTGTGGATGTAAAACAGTCGATTTTTGGAGACTTGAGTGATTCTTCGTAAAATACGCAATTGAAAGCTCGTGTACCGTCTATTGTATTGATTAAGATTGTCTGTCTCTTTTATTTTGATGGGAATTTTAGTCGTCGACAATTTTAGTGTCAGAACGATGATTGAAGTGTTGAAAGAAAGACGATGGTTGTAGTTTTCAACGTACTATACACGTACCTTCGTAAAAGACCATTATTTCATTTGTTGTTCAATATTATAATTATTTAAGTAATTTATTTCAATGTTTTAATTGTTATCATTGTTTGGTTGTATTATTGGATGCAAGAGGAGCACCTGTTGTCACATTTAAAAATATATGTATAATATTTCTTACATGTAGCGGAGTTATTGTATGATTATTTATAAAGTTAAAGAACATTTTAATTTTTATCTTTGGAACAAAATGTACTCTAATTTTTCTGATACAAATTTTGCATATGCTTCAATTGTCAGTAATATAAATCAGTGTATACTATTTAACAATTACTTTTAATCACGAAATTAATGAATAACTTCACACGATTTCATTTTACGTTATGCATCTCAGCTATTTCAAATTCTGTTGCATCATCGTTGATCACACCGGGAAAATGTAGAATGTTCCAAATTTTCGAACAACGTCGCGCTGTTCAAAAATCCAAAGTCAACCGGATGATCCCGAAAGCAAAAGCGGAAATTGCAGCGCAACGAAGAGAAGAACGAAATGCTGCAAAAATAGAAAAAGGAACGGAGGGCGAATGTTTTCATTATGAGCGAGCCGTTTCGACGTGCGCAAAATTTTAATCACGCCGTTGAGGCCTTATTCAAAATGTTGCTCGCCAAAAGAAAAAAAGAAAAAAAATCACAATTTCTCGGAGTTGGCCGTCGCGAAAATATAAAAGGTATAGCAAATAGACTCGTCCATTGGTAACGAACCAACCAAAAATATGCTTCGAAGCGTTCCCCCTCCTCCTCCCCCCCATTGGAACGACCGTCTCGATGGGGTTTTTGCTTTTGTCGGTCGAAAATTGCACCGGTCAGAATTCATGCCTCGAAAAATCCGATGAAGGTTGCCCCTTTGAAATCCCCTTCGAATCGATATGCAAACCTTTCACCATACAAAAGTCTAACTTGCTAGAATCTTGCTGGTTCACGTGATATTCCGTTCTCATCTTCGATATTTACATTAGATGACACTAACGAGCGTTGCCTCATCGATGGTCGTTTATTAAAACAAATTGCATATTGCGCTTAACCTGCTCCCGGGGTCCGCACATTTTTGGAGCAACAAGGAAACTTTGTACACAACAATGCATACATATATGCACTTCTTTAATTCACATTGATAAAATATTCTTAAATAGTACTATATACTTTTTGTAGTAATAAGAATCTATTTATTATAGTTTAATTTTGTATTTTATATATTTTATATATATTATTTTATATATTATTAATAATTTTATATTATTTTATATATTTTTTATATATTTTTTATTATAGTTTACTTTTATATTTTATATATATTAATTTTATATATTTTATATTGTATATTTATTATTTTATATATTATTAATAATTTTATATTATTTTATATATTTTATATTTTATATATATTATTTTATATATTATTAATAATTTTATATTATTTTATATATTTTATACTTTATATATATTATTTTATATATTATTAATAATTTGATATCATTTTATATATTTTATATTTTATATATATTATTTTATATATTATTAATAATTTTATATTATTTTATATATTTTATATATATTAAGAATCTATTTATTATGTATTTTAGATTTTAGCTGTTTATTTATTTTATATTTATAGCAACACATTGAGGACTGTATTTTCGAATCATGAAAAGCCACGGCCATAGTGCGTTCTGATCTTTTTCTTCATTCATTGAGAGTTTTCGGCCGTTGAACGTAATACACAAGTATCTACATACATGTGTCAACAACGACATCATTTCGAAACACTACGAGGTCTCGTATAGTTCGCTCAGTTAATTATTCATTTTACAATTTACGATAGGATCTTTGTCTCGACAGGGCCCACGTGTCTCAATACACTTCGAGGAAATGATTGGCTCGGCTGTCGAGTAACAACGTGCAAATTGTTTGAAAGTCAAAAGAAAATATAAGCATTTTCTATAACTATTGATAAGACATCTAATAAATTGTTGATTAAAAATATCCTCTTCTAGAAAGATTTCATATCACTTTTCGGGACTTATACTATACGTATAAGAATTGATACGAATGAATGACGGACGAGGATGTACATACATATAGATATTTAGATCACAATGTTGATATTTAAATAAATCTATCTGCAAGAATTAAGAAAATATCATTGCTAAATTTTAATGTAAATTTAAATGATAATTTTTTAATAATGTAATAACCGAAAATACCCACTGGCGAACAGTCTGAGAAACTCGAGGCGCAAGGTTGATGATTCGCGGAAGATAGATGAAAAGAGGACCAAAGTTACAGAGGCAGAGCGTGTGCATGCGTCATTCCCCTTGGCCAGAGCCAGACGAATTTCACGAATAGAGCGCGAGGCTTGATTTCAAAGCCATTAGGAGTGGCGCAAAACTACGAGAAACGCGGGGATAGAGCTTTAACATTGATCTCCTCTCGCAGAAAGGGTTCATCCTCTAGCTGGCCACAACTCATCGTTGACACCTAACACGAATAGCCGTCTCCCATAGCCGTTTATTCGCTCGTCTCCCTATCCTTTTGCATGCATCGTGAACGCGTTTTCCGTACTTCTGCAGCCGTGTTCGAAACGAAATAGGAGACGAAAAGGTTTCTATAGCGACCACCTGCTCTGATAAGTTTTAAGGGTTTCACCAGGGTCGTGACGTTCACGTTCGAGTTTCAGTCGGACGTTAGGATTATTTTTTTCATGTAGGATGTCGATTGACATCAGATGTTTGACCCTACAGCTACAAATAAAAGATCCATCTGAAGATGGTAAAAAATGGTAATTTTTTTTTCTATGGTCTAAGAAACTTTACATCGAGTTGTATTGTAACACAATAATAATTAACTTATCAATGGTGATGATTTTATTTTATAAGCATCACATTTGTATTCAATAACGTTTCAAGCTTCGTAATTATTCGTTCTAAAAAGAAACACAAACAATCTTCAAAGTCATTCACACAAATAAATGATATATTCAGAGTATGAATTTATTTGTGATAGCTACTTTATTATATTATTGTATTATTCATTGTATATTTTATAATTATTGAGAACTTTTTCAATATCGATAAGCGAATGTATTTGTGTCTGTTACAGAAAAGTTTTTGGTCAAACGTACAGGTTCTATTCAAACTTTTATTTTCAAGAATTGTTCTTTATTTGTTTTCACTTTGGAAACTTGTAAAAAAGCTTTCCACAACTTTCTCGATACCTGTCCCTAACTGTTTGTTCCAAACCGAAACACAAGCAAACTTTTGAACCATGAATATTAGAAGTAATTAACATATTCAGAGTGCGACTTTAACTGTAACAACTATTTAATATTTTCGTAGTGCTATTTTGAATAATATTCAGTATTTTTTTTTTTTTTTTTTTTTGTTACAATATTTGAGGATCCTTTGAATATCGATAAACGAATTATAAAAAAAAAAATTTGCGTCTTTATACTTTCAAGAATTGTTCTTCGTCCGTTCTCGTTGGAACAGAAAAAGAATAATTCTAAAAACAATTCTAATGAAATTTCCACGATCCATCTTTTAAATAGAACCTATCCTTTGCTCTTTCGATTCATGGTCTTAACACAGATTTACCAATGTCCAGATTATCGTTTGCAACACACTGAAACCATTAATTAATCCGTACAATTCGCTCTCGTTAGCTCCCAAATAGCTATGTATGGTTTGTTAAGGTCAACTGCTGGTCGTAGGGTAGCAAACTCCACGACGCGGGCTAAACTCCGTCGTATAGCTGTCGCATTATCTAATAATACGAATCTACGACGGATTGTGAAGTACGCGGGTTCGAGTCATTGGTACAAATGGCGCAAACCAAGTAGCAATAAAGACGGACACGGTTATTAAAGGGGATCCGCATTGTCAGTTGCGGCGAACGTAAATCTTCCGCGAGCTGCGAAATTGCGAGAGTAAGCCGCAGATCGGAGCGGCTAGGTAACTATTGATCAAAGGAATCCTTCGTGAAATATGTCGTAGAATCGTCCTGTTGAGGGCATGTTACGTCGAACAGGACGTTACGTTGATTTATGAAATAATTTCACGGTGTCGCGCGACGATATTAATTTTATTTCGAGTTATTAAATCTACGCTATCTATCGTCTATCTACAAATATTCGCGCACTGCGGCAGATGAAGATAATAATATCTAGAATAAATATAGTTCATCAAATGTAACACTGCCGTAGAAAATTTCAATGTACAAAATGTTCCATGTAAATGGAGCAAACTGTAAGCTTTGAGATGATTGAGGATAAAACAAGAATTTATTAAGCAAAATTGAGCGTGCAAAAGTATTCGAACAGTTGGATAGAAAATTGTGAAAGAATTTAGAAAACAGAAACAACAAACGATATATTGGAAAGGAAATTTATTTATTCAAGGCGTTTAGAAAAGGACTTCGATGATTTGAAACGCAGAAAGAGTACAATTTGACAAAGTCACTAAAAATATTAGATAAATATCGAAATATATATTGGCAATTTTCTCGACGATTACAAAGTAAATTCTAAAAAAAATAAAATGAAAAAGTTATTTTAAAATAAAGAAAAAGCTATTTCGTTTGATGAAATAAAATGTTCACGTTCAATTGTAAATCACAGTGTTGTAGGATTGTTTCAAGATAATATCGAATCGATTTAAAATCAATCATTCCTCGAATAATGATCAAGGTACGTAACAATAGTAACCAATTGAGTTTCGTGACAACTCCTTAACTGAACAGAAGCTCGTTCATTATTCAGGGACCTGATTTCTTTGATGGTTGTTAATCAGTCTCGGTATAAGATCCGCACACGGATTTCACCTATGAATTCCTAGATCCACTCTCGCTCACCCCGCTTGAACCCAGCAGGAGTTGAAACTTCAATCTTGTCTCTGGCTCGAGTTTCACTCGACGACATTTTACTCGGTTTCGGCGAGCAACTTCGGCTTCAACTTCATATTCGACATTCCTCAGCCTTATCTTTGTTAATATATACCACGAGAGTCCGCACTTGGACGGAAGTTACTCGAGAATGAGCACTGAATATTGTGCAACGCTGCAACGTGAAGCTGAAAATTCTCACAAAGAGATATACGTTCGTTACTATTTATTACGAATAAATGCTCCAAGATTAGGGCATAATCGAAATGAACATTCATTCGAAATCTGTCATTCGCTGTGTTATTTTATTTTCTTTCGTGATGGTGTTGAAAAATCAATTGTTTCGTTGATTGTAAATTTATTTGAAATGACATTGTTATTAAAACTAGTGTCCATTAGGGGAGATTGATTGAAATGGGGTTGGGTTAGTTTTATGTTTAAACATAATGTACTTAGGAAATTAATTATTTCGTCATTTCAAATTTTACTAAATAATGCTGTTATTTATCTTTATTAAGGGAGATCAAATAATCAATAGGGTGAAATGGGCCATATCGTTCTTTTTTTGTTTTTTCGTTTTCTATTTTGTAGAACCGTGAAACTGTGATTAGCAAATTAGATATACTTCGAGGTTATACAATTGTATACATATCGCGTGAAAAATTTCAGAAATGTCGAATATTAGAGAGCATAATTGAATGGTGGTTTCGAATATGGGAAAATCCAAGATAACACGGTTTAAAGTTATACTTCTTGCATAAATTTCAGAATACTTGCATACACTAAAACAATCTCCGAAGACTGTACATGTATATATAATCAAATTAGACTGAGGATTTTTTTATGCGAATTCATATTATAAAAATCTAAATAAAGAAATAGAACATCGATTTAAAATTATTTTACGTTTCAAAAGCACTGTATATTTTTGGATATTTTATATATTTTTCTCTTTCAGATTTCCTATAAATGCATAAAAATTTTCGTCTTATATCATAGTACACTGTTAACTCACTCTATAACATCGACTCTTATTCGATATCAATTTTCTAGTCTTCGAGTCTTATCCATTTAATCATTTTTATTTCCATTTCTTTCATATTTTATATTCCTTTCAAAAACTTATATAGTCGTAACGTGTGCATCTCGCGTCGCATATTGTTCGTATTCACGTATTCACAAAAAGAATAGAGAAAACTGAAGGAGCCGCTGGCAACAGATAGCAAATTTGCGCGACTTCTCGAGATCGATGTCGTACGGTTCACTGTCGAATTCAATGTCAAGATTGTTGAACAGTTTACGAGATCCTACAGAGCGTTCTCATCCGGCCGGTCGTTCGATTGTCGTCGTATTCGTTCGTTTTACTATTTTCGTGGACGATCGTCCGCAGCTGTTGCCGCGGACCAGCAACGTAAAACGTAGCGTTGGCGAATGGCCCCTCGACCAGGAAAGGAACCGATTCAGCAAGCGGCTGCTGGCTGGCGTGTCAATGCCTCGAAACAGGTAATAAATCTCACCCGGGGAATATAATTCGACGGGAACAATGTGAAAGAGAAGTTCAATCTGCGCTTGCAAGTTTCGTCGTTCTCCACGTCATTCTCCTGTTACGTACGTATATATGTGCATGTACGTACACAGGGTGTCCCAGCGAAGTTGAGGTGATTCTACATGAAAAAATTAGATCAAAAATAAAGAATAAAAGTTTTTTCGTTTTCGAGTAAAATCGGCTTTTCTCGGGTATTCTCCTTTTGATACAAACGTGATTTACACACAGCATTAATATCATTCGTAACGTTGATTAATTATGAATACCTAATTGTTAATACTTAGAATGAGAATTGATGTTACTACTAACGTGCTACGATAATAGTAACATATATTTTCTAAGAAAAGTATATCGAATTGAACACGCCAAAGGGACTGAAGAGAGGTTGGTGTCCGATGATTTATAGAACGGAAGGGTACGTATGTATCTAGTTGTCCGGTAGTTCATTGGGGATTGTTCGGTGAATAGCGAGATGCGGCTGCAAGATAAATCAAACGGTAAGATGATTCGAAACAGCGTCCGTGGCCGTTGAAACGGAATCGGTGCGGTGTAGTCGCGAGTGACGAGGTGCAAGCTGATTATCTCCTCGCTTCGCTTAAGATTGATACCCGTCTCGTCGTCCGTGTTGCCTCTGCACCGGCAAAACTGCACACGCTCGCCGAAAGCGCATTAGCTGGAATAGCAGAGGATCGGCTGGCGAGTCACACTGGCCGATCAGAGCCGATTGCACTCGCGAAATTCAGTTTCAGGCCGCGCGACTCGGCTGCAGATCTCCCCAACGCCTGCAACTTCCGCATGCGTCATGCATGCGCGAGTTAACGTGGCCACTCTTGCAAACCGGATCGCAAGCTACGGACGATCAATAATTTCATTCGAAACCGGCTCGTGCGCTCGTTCGCAAACGCGATCGAGATATTGTTTCGAGTCTCGTTTCGTATTCCAGTTCTTCCGTTTTTCCTTCTTTTTTCCTCTCTTTTTTTTTTTTTTTTTTTTTTGCTTTTATCCTATCGAAGTTTGTTTTCAATTTGTATAGGCACGTATATGGGAAATCTTTTCTTGATGTTTATTTGTAGTATTTTATATTGTTTTCTGAACGAAATTCCTATTTATTGTTTATCGTCTTCGCAGAATAGCAAGAATAAAATTTGAAAGTTCAAGTGATGACAGTTAAATTAACAATAAAACAGAGACTCCTCTTTCTTCGATTCTGGCTTTAGATCCTTTGATCTAAGATGATGATATAAATCCTGTTTTAAAAGATCTTCAATGATCTGATAGAAATCTGATTTAAGTTATTATTTACAATAAGAATGTGTATAGTAATAAATAATATTTATTAAATATGTATTATTTACTATTCTAGTGAACATTTTTTTTATAATACTCTGTGAGAAATGTCGAAACAAGCTCGATGCAAACAGGATGCAGTTTTATCGGGGATCGAACAGTAGAAACGTTGTGAACGTTTCTAAACGTCTATTAATAGTAATAAATAATATTTATTAAATATGTATTAGTGATAAACATTTTTTTTACAATACTCTGTGAGAAATGTCGAAACAAACTCGATGCAAACAGGATGCAGTTTTATCGAGGATCGAACAGTAGAAACGTTGTGAACGTTTCTAAACGTCTATTAATTAAAACATAAATCAGGATTTTATCGGGCGACGTGATCGTTATTTAATAGAACAAACGATCCATGCACCGTCTCCGGTACACGTATAGTCGATTGCACATTTTGTTTCACAGCAGGATCTACGCGGCTTTACGATGCACGACTTCCGGCGCGTTGTTTTGGAAAAAATCGGATTTGCTGGTTAATCCAGCGTGCATGAAAACGAATTATCGTGTTACTGCCGATACCGTACGAATGAAAGGTTGTTTCTCGATATCATAAGAGATTCGATACACGGTGTTTCATTTGTTATGTGACAAAGACGATAAAAATGTTATTTGAACGGTACAGCATTTATTTTTGCACAGTGTTCTATTTATTGAACGACAAAGATTGTTTATAGATTTATTCGTTCCATGTTATCGAAACCTAATTGTAAGTAAACTTAAAATACAGGAACCTAATTGTAAGTAAACTTAAAATACAGAAACCTAATTGTAAGTAAACTTAAAATACAGAAACCGTGTGAAAATGGAAAAATTCACTGTGTAAGGATTGTCCAAGTTTATTAAGTGGTGCTATATGAAAATCGTGTTATAAGAGAGTTGACTACAATTTATTGAGGATAATGACTTAGAGTTTTCACAATGTTTAACGCAATACTTTTACAGACATTTGTGAAAAATCTATTTTGTCGATTACGAACGATGATATTCGAGCGACGATGAAAATTTTCGAAAGAGGAAAACAAGATTGAAAATGATTTACAGACTATAGAGGAAATCTGAGAAAAATCTGAGGGGAAGAAAAGAGAAGAAAACACGACGAAAATGAGCTGTGTTTCGATGATTTACGATCGCTAGTTCGTCGTGTTGTTAGAAACTTTAAATTCAGGTCGAACTAACATGTTTTTTTGTTTCATAACTCCTAGCTGTTCGTTCGGTTCAGCGAAACTGGTACGTGTGTTTTGTACGTGGCTAAAAAAGCATGCTGGAGTTTCGATGTTTCGAGGAATTTGCCGTTTTCCGGGTTAATTGTTCGGGGACGATCTAGCGCACTGATGCCTTCAAATGATATCCATTCAACGGAAACTTTTGTAATTGATGTGACTGATAAAGAAGTATCTGTCGAAAATTACTAATGGCGCCATTCGTTCTAGACAAATTGAAATTTGAAATTATTTGAGAATAATTTGTACTTTTCAAGGAAGATACTAGAATTTATTTGCGTTTATTTGGCACATATTTAATGGCACCGTTCGTTCTATACAAATTGAAATTTGAAATTATTTGAGAATAATTTGTACTTTTCAAGGAAGATACTAGAATTTATTTGCGTTTATTTGGCACGTATTTAATGGCACCGTTCGTTCTATACAAATTGAAATTTGAAATTATTTGAGAATAATTTGTACTTTTCAAGGAAGATACTAGAATTTATTTGCATTTATTTGGCACATATTTAATGGCACCGTTCGTTCTATACAAATTGAAATTTGAAATTATTTGAGAATAATTTGTACTCTTCAAGGGAGATGTTAGAATTTATCTGTACTTATTTTGAAACTGAACTTATTCCTCATCCTTGATTTGTACTGATCATTTGTTCTTTTTATTTTTATTTCAAACAAAAGATATCTAGCCCTTGCATTAGTCGGTGAATTTTGATCGAGATAAAAATTTTAATCAATTAATGCCCAACTCTGGCGACGACATCAACCAGTGCTCGGTTACATCGGAGTATCTTTTCAATAAAACAAAAAAAAGATACTTTTTAACCTTATTTACGACGTTCGGCGACAAGATATAGTTCGAGGTAAAATCACAAGGTATCCCGTAGGTATCGCTTTACGAGAAAGGTCTCAGTTAATTGGAAGGTAATTAACGACGGTCGTAACTACGCCTTTCTATAAAGATCTGCAAGAAACGCGATCTCTTCCGAAAAGGCGAGAAAACTCGTCGACAAGCGTCCTATTACGACTTAAATTGGCTTTTCTTCTTGGGCCCGGATCTTGATATCTGCCTTATCTGTGGCGAGACTCTTTTTACTTTCGAGGGGAGGGGGAGACGATTCGTGGCTTTATAGGGACACGTTCGAAGAACTTTCTGATCTCCTTTGAAAAAGCTTCGGAAAGGTTTCCTCCTCTTTTTTTTTTTCTTTTCTTCTGTGTGCCTCTGCTTCTTTTCCTTCGGTGCCCGTTGCTCTCTGCCAGAAAATGCAACGTAAGATTCGAATTCTCGCCGCGAGAAACGCTATCAGAAAAGATTTTTTTCTTTAATTCCTTCGGCTTCTCAGCCAGTATCGTTTTGATGCCGGTATTAACTTAGAAAAACCATATCGAAAGGGAAAAAGATAATATACCGATTTACTTCGATTTTTAAATATGAAATGAAATTTAAAAATGATGCGATTGAATTTAAAAAAATTATGCGAGATGTCATTGTTTTTAAGAAAATAGAAATAACCGGACTTCTGATATTGAATGACTCGGTAATCATGGAAATATAAAAAAACATTATAAAAGTATTTCTTTAAAAATATTATTTGGAGCAATGGAAAACACGTCGATTTTCTAAACAATTACTAGATCAGTTATACCATCTAATAGACAAAATATGTAATTTCAACGTGCTAACAAAAATATATAAAATATATAAAATAATTCCAGTTAATATCGATGACTGTCAAAGATCTGAGATTATCCGTTTGATGTATTTATACCTGAAATATTGCCTCTCGTTCATAGTATTTACGTTAGTACACTATTTTCTAGAAGAAAGAAAGTACAACAGAACTCATTTATTATTTGACGACAAATAATTTATAAAATTAGACTTCTCCGGATACTGTATAGATAAGCCTAATCAAAATTAAAAAATATCTTTGTCTCGACTATATAATGTTTTTAAATAAAATATAACAATACATAATAACAATTAATTCTTGGCTCCAGTCGTAAATTACGGAACGTTGAATTATAAAAATGCACATCGCCTGTGTTGCACTCTGTTCCCAATTATCATAAACTCTATCTCCTCGAAGTCTTTAGACTTTTTTTTAGCTTCTAGCCCGATCTGTTTCGCCAATCAGAGCGTAGGCATCAAGAAGGCCGATTAAAATCGTTATTGTTCTACTTATATATATCTGGCTATGCGTTATATCTACCAGTTGATATTCACAGCGAAAGACCTTTTGAATACGGTGGCCGTCTTCTGTCTTCCACTTTTTCTCCGGTTTTATCTCCGTCCCTCTATTATCATTCTCCGACTGCTCCCCCTCCGTGTCTTTCTCCGGTAGCCAGGTCGCGAGGAAACTAATTTAAATCGTAATGGCCCAGCCGGTAGCAGCATGGAGCTACGAGTTTTTGTAAGAACGCCATTTATCTGCCGTGTGCCCGCCTGGCAATTCCGCGTCCGAAATTTAGGAGACCACGTAAGAAGGGGGGAAACAGAGAGAGAAAGAGAGAGAAAAAGAAAGAAAGAAGGGAAATCTCTGATGGCACGATCGTGACAATTGCAATTAAAGAAGAAATCTTTCGGAAGAGATTGTACATGTCACGGTGTGCCGAAATTTCTAGAAGTTTAATTCGCACTACTCGTTTGAAACGTCTCGCGTTTAACTTGTTAATCGAAAATATTCCAGCCGAATGAGAAGTAATTTTAACCCGAAACGGTTAATTAGTAAATTAGTTATAATTAGTTAATTAGTTATAATTTTATATAATATTAATTATAATTTTATATAATAATTTTATATAATATTTATAATAATTTTATATAATAATTTTATATAATATTAATTATAATTTTATATAATAATAATAATAATAATAATTTTATATAATATTATTATAGTATTCGAAGAGTTAAAATTATACGAATGCAATTGCAATTTTTAACAATTAATAAAAAGAAATTGATTGTGTAAGAAGTATAAACTGTGAATGAGGAGGAAGGGATATTTACACAACTGATTTGTAATTGCCAACTTATTTCCAACATAAGTTTGTATTTTGAAAAAATAAGATTCAATTGACTCAGATTTTATTGATATTCTCTACTGCCAAGTGTACATCGTCGCCACGCGATTATTCGTTTAATATATACATGATAAAAGCAACTGAAGTGCCATATTTTCTTTTCAATTTGTAAGCACTTACAACGACAGCTGGGCGATTAAAATTGAAAGTTCCCGTTTTTTACTTTATACTATTTCGTTGTTTCGATAGATAGTGACTAACTGAAGATGGATTGGCTTCATCGATCAACGAAACACCGTACGAGTGTGACTAGAAAGTTGGTTAGTTGAAAAAATATATGTTTAATTGGTTTATAACGTAACGAGAATACATTTTAAAAGTGAGACACATGTATTTTCGTTATTGGCCGAAATGGTCACGTTCATATGCAAATCTGCATCTTCATTCGTCATTTAGGTGGTAGTCGGTCAATTATGATCAGATTCAAAATTTCATCATTTGAGACTCCTAAGTTACGACTGAAAATGTAGACGTTCGATTTGCATGTGGATGTGATACACTCTCGATCAATAATGATATACCTCTTCTTTGAAACTGAGTCACAATATGTGTTCCTGTTATAAACCAATCAGATTTCTATTCCTTCTATCAACTTTCCAAAATTCGTATGTTGATTTCTCGGTATTGGATATATTGTTGATATATATGTGTATCTCTTGCTATTCAGTTAGTCTTTAACGAAACGCCAAAGTGTAAAGTAAGATTTCTGTGAAGCACTAATGTGAAGCAAAACTTTTTCTCATTTTAATCGCCGGTTATTCTTACACGAAAGTGCTTATAAAAAAAAAAAAAAGAAAAAAATGAATACGTCAAAATTTGGAGAAGCTTTTCTAACGTTTATGTTGCGCGAATATATATTTGAGAAAAATGTATTCTTGGTAGCAGCGAAAGTCAAACTAAAGTTAAATTGTGATATAACTCCAGCAGCTGTTCGCGGATGGTTTCAGTTATTCAATTCGGAAGGTAAAATACTTCAACGTTGCAGTAAGTCTAAGGGTTACAAAATACAGTCGCAAAAATTAAATGCATGGTTCCATCCTACTGACACATTTCTCTCGTCTATGTGCAAAGAATTAATATCGTTTCGCAAAGATTTAAAATTGTTTTGCTATATTGAAAAAACACTGTATGATGAAATGTGGGTTTCGTATACTGAAAATGGTTATAAATTCGAACGTCGGTATGAAATTACAGAGAGTTTAGAGAATAAACAGTTTTTTGAAGTTTGGTGGGAAACAACAGGCAACGCTTCTTACATGTTCCCAAGTATAGAAAATATTACAATTGAAACATTTTGTTTCACAATTCAAAATTTACGTGTACATTCGTATTTATTTCAGAAGTCAATACACATAAAACACATTTTTCTCATAGATAGCAGAAATCCACTTTTTTCTGCAATACAATCAAATTTATGTAAAGATTATAACATTCTTGCATTGCCGCCGAATATTTCAGACATTGCGCCAATGAATCATCCCTTCGATAAATTATATAATCAATTTCAAGAATTTCTTAAAGAAAATAATTGTTCGAATCTAGGAATTATACCACTAGCATTTAGACAATTTTGTACTGAAAATTTAAATCTCTTTGATTCGGTATTTGATGATTTCTGTACCTGTTGCATACTGTATGAGAAACTGCATTAGCGAGAGACGTATGTATTCAGTATTAAAATAATTCTAACTGCAATTGTCTGTGTTAAGTATTTTAATTTTATTGTACGTTGTCCTTTCAGGCGTGAATTTATATGACGCCTCAAAAATTGTACAAATGAAGAAACTTGCCAATAAATCAGAAGAGAAAGGATATTTCTTTTGCCAATTTCATGTTCGAATGATTTCCAAAAATTATGTTTGTCTATTAAGTACGTGATAAATATGACAACTTACGGCAGTACGAGTGATGAATGATTGAAATGAATGGAGTCTGCTTCAGCATTATTTGCAAGAATGCAGAATACATGTAAAAATTAGTGGAATTAGAGGTTTAGCCATATATCGTGCAAAATTCATTTCCACGACTGTTTTCGTGGAAATGTATTAGATATATGTGATTTTAAAAATAAAGAATAAAAGTGTATTTTTATTGCCATCCTCTCGTTCATTTGCTTAAATAAATAAAATTTAGTTAATTTAGTTTATTAGTTAATGAAATTTGTTTCTATTTGAATTTAAATGAAGGAAAGACTTTTCGGTTTGTCGAAGCTCAAATAGCTTTCGCAAGAAACGAAAAAACCGTGGTCGAAGCATTCTTCGTCGAATCGCGAGGCGGTTATAACAATCGTAATTAAATACACAAAAACTTTCTAACTTAAGAAGTTACTCGGTAAATCCAAAATATTATGATTGAAGCCAACGGTTCGTATCATGGTTAATAACTTTTGTTGTCATTCCCGATCGACGTCCTTGTTCTGTTTAGCGTTTCTAAGAACGATTGTATCATCCACAATAATATTCGAATTTCGCTGCGCAAACTCTTCCGGATGAGGGCAATCGAACGGCCCGCCAACTTCAAATTCATTGGTTGCGACTTGCTAGTCAAAGTCTATAAAACAGTCCCAAGACAGATATACGTCAGAGAGAGAGTCGAAAAATACGCATAGATGTACGCAATTACGACAGAAATACAGCTGTAATCCACTTCTAATTTGGAATGGATCATTGATTAGGGGAAACGTTCCGTTTAACGTCTCCGTGCGACATTAAGTTCGAGTGCAGACAACTCGTTTGAGCCAGTCGCAACCGTAAGCGGACACGATTCAACGATAGTTCATCCTCGTAATAATCAACGTTTTGCGATCACGTAAATAGTTCAATTGTCTAAAATACGACCAATTAATTACATAGGTTAAAAAACAGATATTTGTGTTATCCAATTATACGAGTCATAATTAAATCAAACTGAACACGTATCATTGTCCAATATAATATAATATAATTATCTAGTGTAAATTGTGTAAAGTCAGCCGCGTAAATTGCATGCAAAGCATTTCATTGTTTTACAGATTATTATCAGCTCGCGTTCCCCTTTAATTATCCATTTAAAACCGGAAATTTACGTGTATCGTCCAACAGTTTTGTTCACCTAAGCGTAGAGGTGTTTTACGAAATCAATATTGTTTTCCTTTTTATTCGGTAATCGATTTAATTTATTAATTAATTTAATTTATACTCAAAGAATTGGATTCTCTTTAAATCGTGAAATTTTCCATTCCAAATAATTAAAATAAAACATTTTACAATCACGTGCGTATCATGATGGTATATATATATATTATTATATAATATAAACTGTTTATATGAAGAGTAAGGGGAAAAAACGAGGAATATTTTAGCAAATTTTTTTGTGACAACTAGAACCATAAAAGTATCGAACATAATTTATTACAACATCTAAACTATCTTCGTAAGATAAAGTTGAATATTTTATGTACTAGTACACTAAACTATTGAAATTCAATTTTCTCTAAAAAAATTATTTTGTAACATTCTCTGTTTCTTTCTCTCAACCTTCACAACGAGATCATTTATTGTTGCAAGATGTAAGAAATTACGTTATAAATGAACAGTCAAATAAATCTGATTCGATTGTCTGTATGATATAAACAATAGTCTTGCTTCTGTTATTACTTGTAATATTCAAATTACAAGAATTGTGTGTCAGTATGGTTTACGAAAAATTAGCTCGTCAAGGGTGCCAGAACCAATTCTTGGACGATCTGTTTTTCCAAAACACGATTCGGCTGGACTACTGCTAATTTCCAGCAACCTGGCAAACGTGTCCTGAGAATTCTCGATGACTGTGTACGACCAAAGTCTCACAGGAGTACCAGTATGCTTGCCAAGCACTTGGATAACGTCCTTCAGCAAATGCAAGCCCTACGAAGAGCCAGATGGTTCCTGTGTCCGGGATATGCAACTTCAAAGATGTTTAAGTACCTGGAAATTCCCCTTGGAAAATCAAATTTTGATGTTATTGATTTTGATCGATTTTCACCTGTTTTAAAAGTAAAAGAATATTCCCATTCAGAGTCATCGATTTTTGGACAGAAAGTTGGATGAAAAATTGTTAAGTCATTAGATCATTATTCTGGTGGTTTCTCTGAGCTAAACGAAATTAAAGCCATATGATGTTTTTATTTGAGAAAATAATTATTCAAATATGTTCCATCATCGATCTATAAAAAATAAGCGCAAAGATTCTTTTGACATATTTTCTTTGCGCAATTTCATTACAGGGATCGAATGAAACTGTTCAACTTTTCAATTAGTTATAAATTAATTGTAATTTTCCAACTATTGTCTTTTCTGCTACTAGGAAATGCAATGCATTCACTAAATCTTTTATTCCATGCTTCTTTGCGCAAATTTATTTTCTCGGTGGTAGAAAAAAATTCCATTTAAAGAGGAATGCTTGTTTTACTCTGAAAAAGAAAAATCGTGTAGATTTTCTACGAAATGTTACCTCCAAGATGTGAAGTTGGAACATAAATCATTCGGTGAATTTTTAAATATTTGTATACGAGGAAGAAAGTTACAATTGACAAATTGTTAATAAAATAAAACGATTATATAAAAATCGTGATTTATTTTCTTTACATTTTCTTTTATATCAGTATTTTTTCAGTATTCTAATCAGTATCTTAAGTTTTAAATTTAATGCTAATTAAAAAATATATTTTTAACTTTTATGTTTTACTCTAAAATTAGTACTTTTTTCAAAAGTACTTGACAATCCAAAACTTTTAATCAAATACAAAATAACTGTTAATATACGAAATTAACTTGAAACAGAAAAGAGATAATTTAAACATTAAATGTTCAATGAAAGTTAACAGTTTCATTTCGATCTCTGTCGAAAAGTTACCTTTTCCCCATCTTTTTTTACGAAATTTACAAGTATGTGTAATAAAATAAATATTCGTAAGTAATCATGTGTCTGTCGTAATAATGTATTAACCACATTCCTTTCTATTTTGTTACAGGTACGTGATTTCCATCTAAACTATTTACTATACAGTAATTCTTTGGGTGAGTGAATCATTTAACTACATATTTAATCGACAAAATTATCGTCATTTTAATAAAATAACAGTAGGATACTAAATCAGAAAATTTGCTCAGATTTATTAATTAAGCGTTGAATAAGTTTAAATAATTGAATAATTTTGAACAGAGAGTTCATTAAACTAGGTAGAATTGATTCAATTGTATTTCATTTTCTAAACTCTTCCGTGAAATTGTGGAAAAACTTTGTCTCTTTATCCCGGCGAAATATTTTTGCCAAAAAGGTGTCTTTGAAAGAAAATTGTTCGCGATCAAATCGAGTAATGCCACTTCATGCTTCATCCATGATTGTATAATGAATTCCACGTGGTAGACTGAAAGTCGTATAGTTTTGTTTGTCAAAATATTTGAGAATTTCGAATTTCGTAAATCTTCACGATAATCAAAATTCTTTTGAATGGCTGCTTTCATTCCTACGATCGACTTATTCTAGAAATTTTCATTCTATCTTTCGAACTTAATTTTTTTCTATAGAATCATTCTCTTCTCGGTTATATTGTGAGAACTAGGACACCCTGTGTATAAGGGTGGCTTCTTTGTAGCTGATTCAACGTTCGGCTCGATTTAATGCACCATAAAACGATCGTGGATATAGATTCTTTCTGAATTTCGCGATGGAGTCATACTTCACGGAAACGATGTCGTCACTAGCAGGATAAAAGCTCCTCTTCATTGTTCCGCTTCCATGGGGGTGATCAAATACTTCACCTGAGCAACGTCTTTGCGTCGATTCAACGAGAACTGTCATTTTTGTTCTGGCCATTCTTTTCGTTCGAGCCATTCGCCCAGAAATCGTTCAATGTTCGCAAAAAGAAAAAAAAAAGAAAAAAAAGATCGCAATGAATGAACGCTGCATTTGCACAGTCTTACCTTACAATTTCTTTTCTCAATTCTCAGTAAACGTTAGTCAGATATAAAATCACTGAAGTAATTACATATATATCTGTATTCACTAGTGTACAGTTCGAAGAATTAAAATTGAAGATTCAAATTCATGTTCCATAGGGCCACAATTCTAGTAGTAAACTTCGACCTTTAACTTATTTATTCTTTGCTCTTTAAAAATACGTAGATCTAAAGAAAAAAGAAACGATTTCTTCTCTAATTCTTCCATAACGAAGAGAAGAAATATATTGTTCTGTGTCGTTGGTTATCGAGAGTTTTGACCACTATGCCACCGTTTGAACGAGCCGTTTCAAATGATAATAAGGGATCGGAAGTCGAGGAAAGAGCAAAGAGAACCTGGCGAAAGAATTTTCCGAAAGAAATCACTAAGCTTGGCTCATGGTCGAGAAGTGAGAGAGAGAGGTGAAGAGCCGGTGGTCGCGTATCGCGAAGGTGTAGAACGTGGGACGAAGGTGGGAGAGGGCGTCCGCATAAACCGGATGTCCCCGGCTTCCCCAGGCGGCGTAATATCGTAAAGCCGATTTCAGTGGAAAAAGGGTGGCGTTGCTGGCCCGCTTATACCCTTCAACGACCGCCGTGTTTGTACGCGTGGCTGTGTAGGTGGAATAAATTTCGTGGCAACAATTCGACAATCCCGCTCCAATCGGAAGGGATACACGGCCGGAGATCCTCCCCTGGATGTAGTCCTGGACCCAAACGATCCACCTTTATCGGGATCCTGGCTGATGGATTCGGCCCCATTCTGCCCCAAATCTATTCCGTTTTATTGCCTTTCTGATACATAAATTTTTATTCAATTTGATTTGCCACCATTGCTATGGTAATACGGCGCGAAGAGATGCACACGCGTATTCCCTTTAGGCCGGTCTCACACGGAAATGTATCGCGATATGTGTGTGTGTGTATGTATTTGAAACATAGAAAATACCATTCGCAACGAAAACGTTTTTAGTTTATGTATATAACGGTGCGATAATGGTTGTACTTGTTTCTTGTAACTTTTCTAAAGAGATGATTTTTTTCAAAAATATATTTTAATATATTTATAAAGACCCGACGCAGATTCATTTGGAAGAACAGAAACATAAAGTTTCAAACAAAAGAGCTTTGTATCTTCGGGATTTTTTATAAACTGCTCGTCTGCATCGGGCTTAACAGCAAATGTACGTATATGCCTGTGTGTGAGCATCGTGCGAGCCTCGGTGTGTATTTTTGCAAAAACGAATGACAAAAGACTTCGGCGAAACGAACGCAGAACGAAAGACAGTCAACAAGCGATTCTGTGAAAGATCTCTGTCCCTGCATTTTATATTATTTTATTACATCGTTCCTTTCTTCAATTTTCTTTATTAAATTCTATTATTTAATTACTTATTTCACGATGTAACATTTATATCTGCTTTCTCGAAGAATCCACTTTCGCGTTTGATAAATGAAAATATTTCATTCAAAGATACTTTAATTTCTGAATGTACGTATGTTTCATACGTAAGTGTATCACGATATATAATTCGCGATACATACATACATATATGTATCTTCGTGTGAAATATTCCTTATTTTTCCGAACACTCTCTCTCTCTCTCTCTTTTTTATTTTCTGAGCTCTTTTCTCCTCGTAGATTTCCCTCTTCTGTCGAGTTCTTTCGTACAATCATTTTGAATCGTCATCATCGTTTTTTCTCGGTCTAGTACCCAGGCGCAGTACCAAGTTTAACGATTATTTGAAAAGTCGATTTTGGCTCTTTCTTTCTCCCTACGTTCCAGATGGGCGCCGAGGTCGTTAAAAGGGCTCTAAAGCAAATCGTCTGATTTCCAGATCACTCGAGAATAATTTTATGGTTTTTCGATGCACACGCTGTGTATTTAGAACTCGTAGCTTCGATTTCAAACATCGTTCAAATATTTTTGCACGATACACATGTACATGTATATGTATCAGACTGTTAGAAAATACGTAACGAAAGTTTACGTAAGAAATATTTAAGTAATTGCATTAAATGTAAATTTTTTACTGCTATAATTTCGTTGCGAAGAATTTTGTTGCGAAGAACTCGTCAAAATTTTCGATAATAAATTTCTTCATTTTAAAATGTTCATCGCTTTTGTTAATTACGAACTGACAACGACGAGAGAATATTGGAATAAATTTAAATTTAACGATTAGAATAACAGAATTAAAATAAAATATTTAGAATGTACATTACAATTTCTTTTTTTTTTTTTTTTATTGATAATTAATGAAGATCCAGCATCCACCAGACGAAAGATAAAGAATAGCAACCATAAATTCATCGGTGACCAATAGATTCATTTCCTCATTTAATTATTAATTACTAAAAATAGTTCGATTTAATCCTCACGATTGTGTGAGAGATGCAGAGGTATAAATAGCGTTGTCAGAGAATACTAAGAAGCTCGGCCAAGCAGCTTGTAATAAAATGTTAATTCTGTTACGGTGGAACGTTTTTCTTTCGTTGAAAATACATCCGCGCAATATTTTACGTTTCTTTCTAAGATCATCGTTAGTCTGCCCTGTTGAAAATCTCTTACAACTCCTCGTTCGAACTTTCAAGAAAAACCTTTCACGTCGCTCTTCAAGTTTTTACATCCCCCCCTCCCCTCCCCTCTCCCGCGATACTGTTGCTTTTTCAAATTACGAGAACTGAAATAACAGCATTTATTACCATACATTACCACCACCTCTCTGCTCTCTTTCTCTCTCTCTCAACGTTGTTTCAACTTTTCAACCTTTGAGCCTCGCGCGAGAGTGTTTTCCTGTCCCACAATTTCCCCTGTACGAACTATCGGCGCACACGACAATAAAACGATCCTTTCACTTTTGGCAATTAATCATTCGCCGCTCAGTTTCGCAACACCGTGTCAGTTTCCCAAAGTTCGAATAATGCGAGTGCTTTGTTTTTACGGCTCGCGGCGCGGTATCGAGTAGCAAGAGTTTTGCAATCGGTCGTCGGTGAACTTATTGCTGATAATATTGACTCGCGGCTGTTTGAACGCGAATATTGTTGTACTTTAACCCTTTCGCCGATGCTTGTAAAATCGAGGGGACACGTAGAAATTGTGCACGTGTTGCGCTTCGCAAAACGGGATTTCAATATTTTTGTATTTTTTTATCATTGGCATCTCTAGATATTTTGTACACGTACATTATATTACAGACTCGATCGATGCATGAAAAAGTATATAATTCTATTTAAAAACGTGGGGATAATCTAAGTCGAACAACGATATATCGTTCTTAATTACATTAATTTGTTCCTTCTGTTTCTTATTGTGTCTCCTTTTCGAATTTTGTAATTCGAAATAATTTTTTTTTTTTGCGAAATTTCTACACTTCTTATCAAACTGTATCAACTTCTGGTTAAAACGATGTAAAATCTCGGAAATGAAACAAATTTGGTAACCGACAGCAAGTTTCATTTCAAACATTTTTTCGAATAATGAATAATCGCGAGTAATTTTAAATAAAAATTAATCTCCCTCCCCCCCAGAAAAAAGAAAACAGATTACAGTCGAAGTACACCTGCTTATACCATCTGGCAAAAAAATAAAGGCAAAAAAATTTCGTCTGATCTTGTTACAATAATAAATGGTCAGTAAGGGAAGATCAGTTGCTTTCCATTCGTCTTAAATCGATATCGACAACTCTATCTAAAATTTATATTCATATTTCGAAACGAAAATCGTAAACTTCTCGATGGAAAAACGCCGTCACCCGCCTGCAGCGGTAATATTTGGAAGGCAGGAAGCAGGAGGACCTTCGCGATAGATCGAGTTTGGATGGCTGCCCGTGAAAATTCGTGACTGCCGCGGAAATTTCGGTCTCTCGATTTTCAGTAGACTCGCGTCGGTCGGTGTTTATCGGAGCTGGGCCGTTTCCCGTATGCGGCTCACGAAACAACCCTTACTTCTTGCTCCCCTGCGCAAGAACGCCAACCCTGACGCGCGTTGCACGTGACCTGCGAATAGCGATGGCGCCAATACCTTCGTAGACCGATACAATATCCTACGTGAAACGTATTTATTAATATCCGTGGCCGCGTTCATTTATCGTAACCTCTGTTGCAATAACAGTTGTAGGTTACGCTCGATCCGAGTGTTGGGGGAAAAATTTAATCAGCGGAAATTCCACTTTCTTCGATTAGAGACGTAGAAATAGAAATAGAAATAAAAATTTTAATGGAAACAGAGACAACAGAAGTCTATTAAATAAAGATAGACATAGAAATCGTTTAAATCATCAAGGGGATACTGTCATTCAGAGACGATATTGCATATGAAAAAAAAAGTGTGAGATTATTGTAGGTTGTAATAACATGTATCGTAATAATATAAATACAGAAATTATTATAAATTACAATATATAGATCAAGGGTTTTTGAAGTTTTGCTTCTTATCCCTTGGTTGAGAGGTTTTAAATCAAACGAAGCACAACAAAGAATTGTGAAACATTCGATTTCTTTTTTCTGAAACGATTATGATAGAACATTTTGACCAAGGATTGCGTGTATGAACAATTTTTGGTCCCGTCGCTAGTGATAGCTTGCGCGAATGCGTCGCGAAAAAGGGCAGAAGATGAGAAAGGATGAGGAGAGCGTGAGGTACGTGACACACATTGCCTGTCCTTCGAGAATCTGCAGCTAAAAAGCTTTCTCGTCCCCCGTTTGTCGTGACTCTGTTGCCAAAATGTTGAAAAGAAATCTAATCTTCTAGATTAAATCTCTAATTCACGTTTGTTCCCAGGGGATCCTTTTCGATAGACGAAACTAATAAAACGATTCGATACAGTATTGATTCGATGTCGATAATAATTGATACAGAGAAACCAAAATTTTAATACATACCGATACTTCTAATTAAGTATTTTCATGTCGAACTGATTGAATATCTTACGTTTTAATTTCGCAATTAAGATATATACTGTAATCTTAGATAAATGGAATAAAATTCAACACTATTGTCAGGTGAGAAAATTTCGTGAATTTTGTTTAGAATGAGCAAATATTCAGGGGTATTCGCACGATTGTCTATTTAGACTAAGACTCGACGAATGTCAAGAGCAAAGTGGAGAAGGAAAAAAAGGCAGACGGAATAATTCCTGTTTCGACAGATCTCTCGTCGTTTTTTTTACAAGCTTCCCCGGGGAGCGGGGAGATTTTATAGCATCCCACGCGCTAAACGGATAACCCGGCTTTGCGTTGCTTACGCTCGCCGCAAATATAGGAGTCTAGTTATATTTATTTGCGTTTAATTAATGTTGCCGGAGCGTTGTCGTAAAAGCACCGAGTAGAATTAGCAACTTTCCAGAATTTGATAATCTGATATTCTAATTTAAGCTCGAACATAAATTTCGCGATATACAGCACCGGCGTATAATGAAATTTGCTCGGAAGAGAGGGCAGCATCAGCGAAACGATTGCGAGGAAATTATTTGAGAAAGTTTCCGTAGGCTCGCTTCTATTGTTCGTTGCTCTCTGTGTTTTACTTTTACTTTTGTTATCGGAGTCTCTTTTTTTTTTCTTACGACAGAGCAGAACTACCGACGACCGAAGTATAAAACTTGTGTCAGGGAAATAAAGGTGCAAGGAACAGGGGAAAATTTATAACACGATAAACAGCACGAGTTCTTATTTGGATATTTTGTGGAAAAGTCACTTGTTGATAAATCTCTAGAAATACGCGAGTCGTTGTGAATTTATAAAATTTATAGGAACTGATTATTTTGCAATGCGTGACGTATGGGAAATTAAATGAATCCTTTACAACTATTGATTAAATTAAGGCAATCGAAACAATTTTGTTTCCATTTTATAACTTTATTACGATCAAAACGGAAGATGTAGCTTGCATAATTTAAAAAAATTTCGAACGTCGATTGAATTTGTATGGAGCGAATGCTCATTCGATGAAGCAGCAGGCAATGGCCAACTGGCGTTGAACAGCTATTTATTAATTGCTGCTCTAAAATCGATTCGAACTAGCGTTAAAGTCATCCCGAAAATAACATGTTCGGCAAAGTACTGAAAGCGGTATCGAGGAGAATCGTCCCATTAGGGAACTTTACAGTTGAACTGTATTTCAATAATCGATTATTAGAAACGTCGATACAGGCCGAAACCATCGACATCTGCTGCTTCTGCGAAATCGCGGCCCCGATATCCGTCCGTGTAACGATGAGTCACACGTATCGATATTCAAAATAGAGATACAATCGAGAGAGAATTTTCGAAATCTCAATTTTCAGTGAAACAACGATCTTTGCAAATTATTTTAACGAAATGGAATTTTTTTAGAAATTTCAATTTTCAGTGGAACGGCGATCCTTGTAAATTATTTTAACGAAATGGAATTTTTGGGAATCTCGATTTTCAGTGGAACGACGATATTTTTAAATTTATTATCAAGCGCAATTTTTTAACGCGAGATGTTTTGAAATTTTTTATATAATTGATACTTTGAGTTAACAGTTTCTTCTGTATTGTGATTCTTTCTTGATATCATTATCTTTATCATTCTGTTTTAATTCACACTGGATCAGCAGTTTTTATAAATTGTAAATTATTAATTACAATATTAAATACATATTTATATATTATAATGTGTATGTATACGTTAATATATAATATATATATTACAATCAAAATTTTTATACAAGTATCAATATATGAAATTGTACTTTCTTTTCTATTGTGATTCTTTCTGTTCATAGTTTTTTCATATCTTTAGTTCCTTTATCAGTCTCTCTCAGTTCTTTTTCTTCTTTTGAAACAACAATAAAAACTTATTCAATAAACTTATTCAGAAATTAAAAAAACATATTCAATTCCATTTCACTGAAAAAAAGGACTAAAAGACTTAACATTTATAATTATTCAACATTTTTTATAGGAAATGCAACACCCTGCGACTTGTATTCTCATTTTATGTATCTGTTATTTAATAATCGATGATAACGATCGACACTTAAATCCTCCACGTTGATCAGCTTACACAGAGTTTCGCCCATCTCTGATTTCCATTCGTCAATTTCCGAGAGTAGAAAATCGAGACGAGGTGGGCGATGAATTTCCATTCGAAGCCCTACGCTCGCGTTCTCGAAAAAGCGGCGCGCTGAACTCCTCGTAATGTCCGTGGGTCGGGGTTCGCATCGCGGGAAGTTGGCCTCGGATCTCGTCAGAATCGATCAGCAAATAGCACTTTCCGCGGAAAGTGGCTCGAAGGTGGATAGAATTCTCGGAGGGAGGGGGCCAGCACGTAACGCGATCCATTCTGTAGCCCGGCATCGTGGACTAGGGTCACGATGTGCCTGGTAGATTATGCATAACGTGCATGCATATATGCATCAGAGAAGACGCGTATCGGGTCGACAGGTGCGAGCTACGGATTTTCCGATGCTGCGGCCTCCGCAGCCCGGCCCCCTCGACTTCCGGCCCGACGAGAAATCGCCGACGCGAGAAGAACGTCCACCGACCTAACAAACTAGACCCGGAGCCGGAATTTTCGGGCGAACGGAGTGAAGAGAGGTGAAAACGTAAAGGGGAACGATGCGAGGACCGTATAAAGGCGAATAAGGGAGTATGAGGTGGCGCCGCGCCAACCTGCTCTCTTTCTCACAGCTTTTCCATATCCATCCACATTTCCTCTGTAAATGTACGAGAACGTTTGATGGAGATTTCGGTTAGATTGAATTATTTGTTTGTCGCTTGGATTCGAATCGTCGGAACGTTTGCAGCAGGCAACCACATTTTGCACATTTCTTTTTTTTTCTTTTTTTTTCTTTAATATCCTGTTTTATTGTAAAAGGAAAGAATGTCGTCTTTTACTCGGTGCTCGAGTAGGAACGTTAGTTGACCACAAGTTTTATGGCTGTCTGATTTTTTTTAGTCGCTGTTCTTGTTTGTTTAATAAAATTGTCTGAAAGTCGGGTTAGGTTGTATTCTTATTACAGCACGTACAAGTACTGAATATATTAAATTGTAACAAAATATATTATATAAAATAAAATATATAAATAGAATAGTTTTGATATTCTAATCTAATTCTAATCTAAAAATGTTTTCGAACAAAATTATATTAATTAAAAAAATCGTAGATTGTAATTCAAAAACGAATTATATTAATACAGGATTGAGTAATTGAAATAACACATTCATTATCACTTCGTTGAATCACTTTTTTTCTAATTTAAGAATATGATATAGAAAATATACAATTTAAAAAAGGATAAAGTGAAAAATTGATTTCAAAATTTAAATTGATTTCGAGATTTTGATTTTCTTTTTTTCTTTTTTTTTTTATTTTAATACAAACATGCGTTAATAAAAAAGAAGAGAAAGAACATCTAATTATTAAACGCAGCACGTGTTAAGTGCACGATGCTTGCAGAAAACATTCAAATAACGTTAAGAAGGGTAATTATCATAAATTTATGCGGTTACGTATTCAAATTAGATATTCAAATTGGCTGTAGTAGTTAAATGCAAATTTTAGTACTTGGCACGTATTTACTGTTACTTGAAGAGCGCTCTTGCACCCAGTTTCGTACCTTATTAACCAGCGACACCGTTTTGTATATTTAGTTGAAATTCTCCCATGTGTGAGGCTGCGATTTCTCTTGGCATTTCAAGTCATTTATGGACAAAACGATTCTATGTTAAAAAAATTTAATTACATATTATATTTATTTTGAATTGAATTACATATTATTACATATTACCTATTAACATTCATATACAATATATTATTATCACAATATTTTCTATTTAAATAAAAATTAACAATTTTTCCCCGTGGTTATAATTAAAAAACATATACACATGTACATATGAAAAGGAAAAGTCTTTTTATTGGAGATTACTTAAGAAAATATTTCTATGAATTTTATTTCGTATTTATTTTGTACTTTATTATTATTTCTGATGCAGATTAGTGGTAATTAATAACATTAAATCAAATTAAATATTCCACAATTAAGCGGTATAAGATCTAAATTTCTATGGCTCGCAATCGAGTGGTATTAGTTAAGGATTAATTTACATGTGAATAAAGACACATAATTCAGTTTAGAATTCGAAACATGCAGAAATAAAGAAGGCGTTATTCTTTTGGAAAAGATCAAGTTTATTTCTCCACCCTTATTTCGATACATATCGCTTTTTTAACCCGTTACCGATGTACCTAACCTTACAAATAAACAAAATATTTGCATCATGTAATAAAGTGATTGTCGAAAGAAACATTTATTTTATAGGATTAGACACGTAGTATATACAAGTGGAGATAATAAACTAGAGAAACGTTGGACCAAATGAAGTGATTGCCGAAATAAAAGGTGACTGTATCGAGAAATAAACTTGATCGTCTTATCGTCAAAGACGCCTTCTTTATTTTTGCACGGAATTCTCGAACAGCCCTCGTTTGTTTTGATCTCAACGAACGTGCCCAGCAACGTGTAATTCGGTAGCAACACACGATCCTCGGAATCAACGATTTTATCATCCTTTTCGAAGAGAGCCGTTAATTCTATATATTGTGCCGGTTCCTAGAGGAGGAGGTTCCAGGAATGTTATACAGCAATGTATTTAATGCGAGCGGTTACTGTCAGTCGACTATTCGGCGAGAATTCCTGCCTGTAATTTCGTGTCTTATTAACCGTCCATGGTGTCTGATATATTTTATTCGAATTTTCCAGCCGGCGCGCGTATAGCGTAATATACTGACAAAGGTACGTATGATATAGCGCGCGGACATTTGCCAGAGAAATTACCAGCAGCTCACTGCAATGTGCACGGGAATATTTCATCTTCGCTTCATCGGCCGTGGCAGCGACAAGTATTTAATTAAATAATATACCTACGCCAGTCCTACGCCGAATCTCCGACGTAAAAAAATCCGTGGGAAAAATTTCCCGAGCCTAATTAAAAAGAAAATAAATCCAATGTCTGAGAAACGAGAGACACGAACAACATTCCAAACAGATCACCAGACGGGTCCATGTCCAGAGCGAAGGAGATCGAAATGGAGGAATGGCGAAGGGATGCAGAGACAAGGGTTGGAGGAGAGAGAAGAGAAAAGAAAGCAGCGAATCGTCCTCGTTCACGCGGATAGGCCGTGATCAGGGACAAAGGGAAGACATTCTAGTCGTCAGGGACAATTCAATAAGGTCGACGGAGTGTGGATTTTTCTGATTAGCCGGCAAAGTTGGACGGCCGGTGGCGCGTGATCGTCCTGCTGAAACGATCGCCGCGGGATCTAAGAGGCCGCTGCGCCTTTGTCTTATTTTAAAACTCACCTTCTCCACTCGGCCATTCACGTCATGCCCCGGGAAATGCACTCAACACCTTCGGCACGAACACACAAAGTTTCAATCGGTGTTGGAGCGCCGCTCCGTGAGCTGCTTACCGGTTTTTTTTTTTTTTTCCAAGTTCGCTTCTGTAACCAATAAAATCGATTCGAGGCCTACACGTATATACACGTATCGATGGTCGTATCCAATGCGTCGGCAAATCGTCGACTGGCAATCAACGGCGATCGTTGGACAGGTTTTCGCCATGTGAAAATGAAAAACCGTTCTCTAGCGAGTTAAAAAACATCGGTTTTTTTTTTTTTGGAAATATTTTTATGCCTATGGTATGTGTTTTTATTATAAAATGGATGTGAAAAAGCACACTCGAAGATAAAAATTTATCGATAGGAAATGGACACTTAAATTATCTCTCCTGTGAATGAACACTAATTCTCTTTTGGAGGATCCAAGCTTTGCGTTCTTCAGTAGTATTTATCTTGATGACTTTGAATTTTTTTGACAAAGATCAGAATGTTTATTCATTGTTCGTTCATCTCTCACAGAACGTATAAACATTTAGCAAAATCGACGAACTCTTACAGTTCAACAGACAAAATCTGTTATTTATAATAGAATAGTACAATTTTGAAAACAAACTCATCATAAAATCATCAAATGCATCTCAGACGTGCATGTAGACGTCAATGTAATAAAATTTACTTACTTAAATTTGTAGGACAAAAATAGTAGGGTAAATTTTCTGTTAAAAAATTTGAAACTATGTACATATATCCCAATATTTTTACATATTATACAAGCGTTGGATTACATTATATTCTATATTGAAAGGTGTTCATTCACAAGACCCTGAAGCAAAATAGAAGTCATTCTATTTTAAACTTTTATTATAACTTTGCGAGAGAAGATGGTGCGATAAATTTTAGGAGATTAAAGAAGAAAGAACTTTAATCTTCAATGTATCGCCAAATTCTTTTACTATATTACAATGCAATAAATACGCGTTAAAAAAACACGAAAATAACTTGGTGTTTCTCGCGATTCGATGGTACGAAACAATGGGAATCAAGATGATAAAAATGGCACGTGTCACGTCGACTTCTTTCCCCTGAAAAAGAAAATAGTCGACTCAGAAAAGGCGGTGTTCGTGACTCAATCTAGAATCGTCCACTGAGTTGTTGCTCGTTGACTTTGATAAACGAGAGATGGAATAACCGTTCCTACCGTTGAGACCAAACTATGAGTATTATAAGTACTATGATAAACTATCTACCGGAGCACGATTATCTGCGGACAACGTTTCAAATGTTTCGAATCTCCGCGAGTTCGAAATTCTGACTACATCTTCCGTTGAGGTAGATAGAGACGTAGAATGGAGAGAATGCAAAATGATGTTGACGTTTAATGTGTACTCTGAGTACACTGAAGCATCGTACGTCTGGCCAAATGTGTAGATATATAGGAAAACTCTTTTGCGATCAAAATTGTATTGATTTATAATTTAAATTTATTATTTTGCAGTTTCGAATGTTTAATTAGTTGAACAACTATTCAGTTCAATTTCTTCATCTTTCATTTTCCTCTTGCTCAGATTAATAATAATGATAATAATAATATTATACAATTAATAATAATAATAGATTAGATTAGATGTACAATCCAATTCTACTGAATAAACCTGAATACTTTGTAGGATTAAGAGGACGTATTTTTTATATGCTTCAGGAAACTATCTTACATTAATTTTTTTACTAGATATACAGAATCGATCGAAAACATTTCAGATCGTTGTGCTTCGTTCTAGATTTCAAATTCTATATTTTTTGACTCTACTGTATAACGATAGTTGGTTTCCTACCTGCAGTGTATTGAGATATTCCAAGCTAGATATCACACGTCGGCTAATTTATTACAACCTGGCACGTAGCTAAAAATTTCTGCTTCTCAGGCAGTGATCTAAATGAGAATCGTTCTCCATTGTATCGCTGTCAATACGTCTGATAACGCGGGCGTCAGATGGCCGGGCGTCCTACAAGAAATCTCGCCTTCGCGTCTATCCGATTTTCATCGTTTTCAATGAGGTCCTCGATGCCCACTTGACAAATTCACCTCGGACGCGTGGGATATATCTTCCGTTTGCTAGTTTCAGCACGTAAGCGAAACGTCAGCTTTTCAAGTTCCTTCGAGTTGGGCGGCCGCCACCTGTCTCGTCCTCCTCGTTTGCTTCTTCCCTCTTTCGTTCGTACTCTTGTTTCCCAGTTGGCAAATCCTCGTCCCGACGCTCTCGCCTCTCGGGTTCCAAGGACACTTTGTTGTCGTAAGCGGGTTGCGATTCTTCGTTGATGGGAGACAGAAGGCGACCTGACGTCGCACCATTCGCCACATTATCCGTGTTGACGCTGCATGCGGAATGACACCGGGCCACGGAGAAAATTTCAGTCTTAGGGATTGTTGCTTTCCGACGGTGTTCCCCCCCTCCCCCCGGTCGAAAACGAAACCGCTGTATTATTTATGAGCCTCTGCCACGCCAACCTGGACAATTGGCCCATTCCATGGCCCGGGTGTCTGTTGTTTCTCTCCGGTATAGTGGTTCTGGCGCCGTGTCTTTTCGCTGTCCCTCTTCTTTTTTTCATTTTTATCTTTCTTCTTTCGTCTCTTTGGTAAAAAAAAAGTCTCGGGCACGGAAACGCGTGCTACTCTTTGTTCCCGGACAGAGGTAATTTTGACTTCTTTTTTAGAAGAGCGTCGAGACATTATTCACAGCTCTAGTTTATGGAACCGGGTATTTAACAAACAATAAAGGAATTTTAAAAGTTATTTAAGAACTTGCTGTGTTGGGATTATTATTTAGATTGAAGTGTTGGGATATAAAGGATTTAATAAAATCAATATATATGCGATGGAGTATTAAAAGACGAGGCAACTGTGAAATACCACTTGAGATGATTAAAGCGAAGGATAGGCCTGGGAATATTTGTTTTAATTGCTCAGACCTAGGACCTAAAGTATTAGGCTGTGTGTGAATGTGCTAAGGATGAAAGTTTCGAGAACGCATATCGAGAAGAAAGCAGGCAGAGTGTAAAGTTGTAAATCGTCAGCGAGTGAAGAGAGCGTGTTTAGTTCCCATTTTAATAAACTTCTATCCTTATTTAACAACGTAGAGTAAAATATCCTTTTATTTCATTTCTATATATTATAATATAAATATATCATATATTTTTTATATTATAATATTATATAAAAAATATATTTCACATATATTGTAATATAAAATATAATATAAATCACAATATAGATGAAAAAAATCACTATATTGGAAATTTTTCAATGGAAAATATTACTTTTAGAGTATTTACTGGAGCAGTTTAAAGATTTTATGTTCTCGTATTACAGTTAATAGTTATATCAGAAAAGTTTACAATCTAATCATCCTGATAAATTTGTTCTTCAATAAATTGCAGTGCACTGCAATTTACAGTTGAAAGTATCTTTTAATTGATCGTTATTGTTCCAAACGAATTGCTCTTCTCGTAACGACGTAAAAAAAAGGGTGACGTAGCAATCAAAGAGTGACATAGCAAAAAGATTAAACGGTAATTGTAGTTTTTGATCGATTTTTAGGGGAACATTTTATTTCAATATTTGAATATTTAACATTTATATTGTTTAATATATCATGTGAAAAATATTATTAGATATTAGATTAGTAGTAATATATTTATACAGTTTAACTGAATTATACGTAATTAAAAATCTAACGAATCTTTCAAATATAAAAATTTAATATATATGCAATAGAAATATAAAAATTGTATAGGTATATCGATATATAGAAATTTAATTAAAAAGTCAAAAAAAAATAAAAATCAATTGGTCTTAATATAACCTGATATAACTTGTTCCTTATTTTATATTTCGTATTGATGTTTTTAAATTCTTCAAATGTTTCAAATTCATTTTGTTATTGTTAAAATTTTAATTGAATAGTTTTCTGTTGAAAGCGAAATACAATACATTGAACCAGAAGTTAAAACATCAAAAGTCTTATTTCACATTCGATTGTTAGAAAGGAATTGAAAAAAATGTCAGAAACCATTAAAACAAAAGAACTTTCAACGCTTGCTGTTTCAAAAATCGCGACGAAGCTGTAACTGGTGATGCGGAATGTGAATGGATTTGAACGTTACCGTGATTTTGATCAAATAATTACGAGAACCATTAAAAAGTTTTCGGAACGCTATTCGATTACGCTAGCAGCGACCATCCTTTTAAAACTAAAAGTTAAATTTCGTAGTCAGGAGCCGGAAGTGGGTGAATAATTGACCCGTATTGTAGGAAACTTTAAGAATATAAAGTTCAAGCATCGAATTAAAACTTTTGAAATTAATTGTAATAATTATTATTCCCTTTATAACTGCTCGCTGCGCGTGAATTTTGGTTTTTGCGTTGATTCGTCTTCGAGAATTATTCGAAAGAGAGAGAGAGAAAGAAATTCATGTAGTTTTTTACATTTAATATTAGATAAATAATTCTCCATTATAATTTTATCTTAACCTTTCATTCACTCGTTTCTTATTTACTATTACATTTCCTTTTCGCGTTCTACTTTATATTTGAATATTATAAATTGTTACATGTTCTATTCTACTATAATATTATTACTTAACAACTATTTATATCATAATACTCCTGTAATAAAAATTATTTCGGAATATCTTTTACTGGGAAATAAGAAAATCCAAATAATTGAGAAAAGTCAAACACACGCGAAAAAATAATTTTATTTCACCTTTTCGTCTCAGCTTCAGTGACATTTTTCTAATCCTCTACCGTTTTCGGAATTATTTTTATAAATTGATATAATAATGTATCTAATTAGTGATGTCGCACTTAAAACAAACGAGTTCAAGCAAATGATAAAAAAAAAAAAAACCAGGACAAATCGATTAGAAATAGTCAGTATAAATGGTAATGCAAAATTATCGACGAATACCATAAAGAATTAAAACAAATAGTTGTTATAAATGATAAATAAATGGTTAATTAAAGTAAATGATTTAAAAAAAACAAAAAAACAAAACAAATCGACTGGGAGTAGTCGGTGTATAAATGGTAATGCAGAATTACCATCACAAATGATAATAAAAAGAATGGTAATATTTAAATATCAACAAAAGAAGAACGTAAAACGAAAGCGGGATGCAGCCGCGGGTTACTTGGTAATGTAAACACGTACACCCCTTTTTCCCTGGCGTCGAAGTCGGTAGTCCAATAAAATCGTACTTCTCCCTCTTCTTTCACCCTCTGGGCCTCCCTTAACGACGTGCCAAGATAGGCGAGCGGTCTAACTCCATGAAAAGTTATCCGCGGATTCAATATCGCTCGCCTTCGAGACGAAGATCCGGCGACCGAGCGCAGCTTCCCTCGAATTCTATGCAGAGTTAATTAAAAACAGGATAGGCCGAGGCTCTTTAATGTTTCAAAGTATCTCGATGACTTCGGGAATACCCGCAAGTTCCGCTACCGGAAAAAGATTTTCTAGACTCGAGCTATTTCTGATTAATTAAGCCGCCGCCGAACTTCGTATTTTGCATTCGCCTTTCATAGCAACGGAGTCTCGAGGAGAATTCGGGGGATAATGAAGGGAGAGGCTCGTCTGCTTGGAAGGCGGTTTATACAAATTTATATTTTTGTGGAGAAAATCAAAGAAATGGAATTTAACCAGAGATACTTATTTCGCGAGTTACATTTTTCTTTTTTTTTTTAGTGAATATTTTATATATAGCCATAGATACAAAAAATTCATGCAACACGAACATATTCCTTTTGTCAAAGTTTGTCAGTTTTGTTCAATTATAATTATATTGTATACGATTGGTTTAACAATAATTCTCACGGCACAAGTTATTTTTAATAACGAGTGAGCTACAGTAAGTTTTTTGTAATTCTCCGTATATCTGTATTTCTGGTGATGGAAGTTCTCATCATATTGCATTTCATATGCGACAGTCTATATTTATGCTTATATATTACATTGTATTATATTACATTATATATTATATTATACTATATATTGTTAATATCAAACTTGTTGTTATACATTACGAGGCACAATGAAACTTTAATAACGCAACATACCTCGATACTTCATTTTATATACTTAAAATAACTGTACAGGTATCTAGGAAAAATCTTCTTTCACCGTCCGACGTAATTTCCTCTCAGGATAGAATTTCTCGTTACGCCGATACTTCTTCCCTCTATCTTTCTGTAGCAACTTTTTCCCCGTTCCTCTATCTGTGGAAGTATCCGAAATCGGTATTTCAGCAACGTTGTCCTGCAAGAAGTCGTAGCTCCGGCTTCCAGCCAGGATATTACCTTCTTCTGAAGAACGCGTTGGAACGTTCGGTATTTAGGGGTTGAATGAGAGAATGAGAATGAGAGAAAGAGTGAGAGAGAGAGAGAGAGAGAGAGAGAGAACGAGCAAGTGAGACACAGAAGGGGATAGAGGCAGCTCGCAGACATGGGACTCGATACGCCGGGAATGGAACACACCATGGAGATTGTACTAATTAAGTCCCACCTCCCCATTAATTGCCAACGTTCCTGCCTTGTCAATGCTAGCGCCGTTCGTCGCTATGGCTGCGGACACCGGCGGCCGTTCGTCGCTGTGGCTGCGGCCACCAGTGATGTAGTTAACAGAATTTCGATATCGACATGCTCCACTTACGTAACTACTTGCTCCTGGATGTTGGATCGCGCCAGTTGCTTCGACTTCGATACTGGCTGCACTCGATAACGAGTCTGCTTTATCGCCCGATAAGATGTTTGCAAAGCTCAAAGCGAAGAGAGACTACTCCTCGATTAGTCGCGGATCCTTTTCCTTTTGGCTTTCAGTTTCACGTCAACTACGTTTCGTTACGAAATCGTGCTGTTTCACGTAGAATGATTTGCGTGCTTACCGTGCGGTTTTTTAATAACTCGGCATGCACACTACGTGTTCACAAGTGTTAGTAGGACACTTAATTTCATCCTAAACACAATATGATTAATCGATACTGGCAAAAAGTATAGCTTGGTATCGTAATAATTAGCAGAGTGATTTTAAGCATGTTGTCATACGAGGAAGATGCAGCAAGTGTAACAAAATTCTGTTCTACTTTTTATTGTTACTTACATTTTAGAATATCATATATTTGTTTCGAAAATCACGTTAACACATTTTTGGAATTACGGAATGGAAATTTTATAAAATTCTTAATTTCGGCGAACAGTAACGAAAGGATTGGCGCAAAGCAGTTTACGAAAGACACTTTAATGTGAAGCCAGTTGAAGGAGGAAATAACCAGGAATTGTAGTCTAGAAAAATTGTTCGCGAAAGATATATTTTTCTATGCAAATCTCTGGTCGTTAGTTTCGAACGAACGAAGATAAATTAAGTCCTGTATTTGTCCGTTAGATCCATAGATCTAGGTGGGAATAGAAGCACGGACAAACGGGGTTGTATAGGTTACCGGAGTAAATAAATCTTTATTATGTCAGTGCTCTGACCGTGTACACTGCGTGGCTTCTGGACGTGTGCATAACATTTGCAAATACGCCACTAACGTTGACGAGCACTCAGAGTGTGCACTATATTAACGTGACGGGCTGAAACGTTAATCCAGATGCGTTGATAGGTTGAATTTATTAGCCAGCAAATTCATTATCGGTGAATACGCGATTTGCGGTGCGCCCCGAAAATCACAAGCGCGAAGAATCATTTCGCAATATCTGTCGATATCATGCACGGCATCGCGTTAATTACGTATTTTAATTGTGCCTATGCTTGATATACCAGCCGATACATTGCGCACGTTACGGAAACAATAAATTTTCAAGCTTATACGTAGACATTGCAATTTGCCTCGAATCTCTCGTTCTTACATTTCGATGCTTAAACGAACTAGTAAATACATATATTAGCACATTACTGTACATCTACTTATTAGCATGCAGAAATATACATTACACACACATGATATAATAAAAAATTAATAAAAAATAAATAGAATAATAAAAAATAATAGACGTAAACATTATACGTAAGAACAACCCCAATTATTATATATCATTTCACCTAAACTCACAGAGACAAACAGTGCTAGATCAAAATCGAACGATAAAAGAAGCTTTACACTGTCACTGGCAATCATCAAACACCTTGACGTAACATCAAATAATAGAAGCCATACGTCGTGAACAACTGCCACGGTTGGTACTGCTCGTCCTTCGATCTTCCCTCGTCCTCGTCCTTCATGCTAGCGTCCCTCGCACTTACGTGGAAGCACTATTCCTCGGGAAGCTAAATTTCGTCCAGGGAATCGAGATAAAATCGAGCTTTAGAGGAACGAAGGTGGAGTACAGGTGGATTATTCCTATCAAGAAGTTCGTTACAGGCTGATACGACGGCTGAATCCTTTTTCACGCTGCTCCTGCTAATTGGACCAGTTTGGTAAGGTGTCTCGTTTGGAACTTTAGTAGTCCGGCACCGTTGGGCGAACGTGTAACGGCTGAACTGGCCGCTATTCCAATCGTCATAAATTGTCGTACCGAACGTGACGATCGTACCGAGTAGCCAATAGATGCGCTTGCCTGTCATTTGACCCCCAGTGGCTTCTATTGGCGTCGCATGGCCAACAACCCTCTTCGGGTCCGTTTGACTACCGATTCACCTACGCCAATGCATGTCCCCTCTCGAAATGTTCGAATTTCTACAGCACATTTCACATCAAATGAAGTCCCTCCCCTTTTATTGTACTTTCCACTAACTTCTTCTGTTTTTCTTAGTTTCTCGTTGAGCAGATTAAAGTGCGATTTTTATTAACATTCAGACATTATATAGTGTCCACAAGATCGCTTCTTTATATATATTTGTTTACGATAATTTTACAGAATTAATAAGTAATTTATTGTAACAATTATTTTAGTTAGAAGCGTAAATTTTGTTTATTTTATGCGCACAGCTTTGTTGTACAAAGGTCGGATACGTTTTATTAATTTTATACTAAAAATACGTGATGTGAAATATAGAGAATTAATATAAACTATAAATAATACATATATATATATATATATATATATATATATATTACGTTAAAAAGTAATCAGATTATTGTAACAACACTATTACTAGATTATTATAAACAAATCTGTGGAACAATAATCTCTTGATACCATGATGTTCGAATATTAATCACTGCAGCACGAAATTTAGTAAGTTATACAGTAACTACGAAAAGTATTTGTACGTAGTCGTATTTATTATTGCATTTACACACTGATTAGCCGTTTGCGTGCCGAATAAAATTCAGAGAAACCTCCAGAATGAATTAGGTCCAAGTTTAGGTCCATCTATTTCCTCTATAACTACAGAGATTTGATACCACGTAAGTGAAACACAGAACTTGATTTAAAAAAAAAAAAAAAAAAAAAGAAACACTTCGTTGAAAAATGAGATTTTTCAATACCTTTGATACATTTTCATTTAGCAATAGTCGAGTAGCTGCGGGATATAGCGCACGATAAAATTCATCACCTGGCGATCGTTTTTTTTTTTTTTTTTAAATATTACAAACTAAATTCGATATTGTCGAAATATCCAGCAGATTCGCAGAATCGCCGTATAGATTGGCCTATAGCCTTTGCAGCGACAGAATAATGTGCCCGTTTTACATTGATGCTTACAATTAGCAGGGTAATCGGTAGTCGGTGTAACGCGTATGACAAATAGACAAAACGTGGCGACCCGTCAATTAGAGAGGCAGGCATTAATGCAAATGCCAACATTAGCCAATAATACGAGGACTAATATTATTATTTTACGGGAATAATATCAGCATAATTCATTCGGCTTAATCAAGAACATTACCGCCACTGTGCGGACAGAGGTATTTTGCCGTGGACAAATTTAATGCCGGTTCGTTATGGCCTCTGCCTCACCTGGTCTCTCGCCTCTGGCCTCGCCTCTCTTTTCACCCTTGTTTCTCTCCCTTTCCGCCCGACGAATTGTCTGCGAAATCGAATGGCACGCGTATTCAGGCCGCGGAATTCGACGCACGTGGTCGCTACGAAACGCTAACCGTTTAAAGTCATGAGTCAATAATTGAGTTATTACTTGCTATGGAATTTGCTCGCTCGTCCGGTTGGCTGACGGAAACGGGGAAATCGATTTCGACGAATTTTCTCTTCTTTCGTGACGAGAAACGAATGACAAACGGATTGAAATCGAGCGAGAAGAAGAATAGCAGACGAACGGACGTCAGAGGAGAGAAAATATGACAAGTACATTTTTTTTTTTTTTTTGGTTTTCTGATTTTAATGTTGCACTGCGATTCGATGGGAGAAGTTGATTTATTGTAGGAACGAAAAGAGAAAAATATAGAGTGAATAACGATGAAAAATTGTATATTTTAAGCTATTATAACTTCACGATCTATTTAAACTGTGTTCATCTTTTCAAACATCATACAGTACGTGGGAAAGAATTTTCATTAAAGTAAATTATAAAAAATTCTAAAAATTCAAACGTTACTAAAAATACGAAAAAATTTTTTTAAGATTAAAATTGAAGATTAATTAAAAAACTTGCCGTCAAATTTTTTTTTTCACCACGAGGTTAGACAAGACGAAATGTCTCAAAAGTTGAATTTTCGTCGTTCAAAAAAAATATCGTACAGCAAGTTTTAAGAAATGATTGTAAAGAGAAAATTTCGATCCTCAAGGCCTGTCTTATGGATCTGGTGAAAGTGACTTTGATCATGAAAAAAATTTTCAATGCTTTTAGAGACCTTTGAATTTTTAAAATTCAAGAAGATAGAAATATCTGTACTTTCTCACCCGCGTACGACACATCTTCAAAGAAACTGACAGAATAGTAGATGCTTTATTAACCAAGTGGATTGTAACAGTTTGAAGCATCATATACAATTTCTCGTCGTTCAATCTCAGCACTTTCGTTCGCGCTCAGCTACCAAACAAAACTACAAAACAGAGCTGACTGAGCCCTCCCGTATCGAAAAGATTAATATCGGCAAAAATTAGCGCGATGCAAATTCAAATTACGAAACTCTTCTCACAAAGGCCGTGCCATTTTACGCGACGACGGAATAGCCGAAAGCCGGGGCACAACTCCTTGGCCGCGGTAGTCCGTTTCCCATTCAAGGCAATCGTTAATCCCGTGGCACCGCAGAATTATTCGCCACAATGGTAGCAAGCCGCGACAGAGTCTAGGCGTTTGCGCGAGCGAACAAGCGAGCGACCGATTCAAATCGCGACAATGACGGCAATGCAAATCCGGCCGTGCCTGCATCCTGAATAGTCGAGGCTTCCACGCATAGCTGGGATCACATCCACCTCCACCCCCATGGTTTCTGCTCCGTAGACTGTCAGTTATTTATTAGGGTGAACGTTCATACCGGTGGTGCTGTCTCAACCTCATAAATCGAGCGTTTAGCGCACTTTTATCCCCTGTCTGCCGTTCCGTTCTCGCTGTTTCTCGCGTTCGTTTCGTCGAATCGTTGACGAGACCGTGGACATGCATCGTACGAGTGACAGATTTGATTGGCGACCGGTACCAAGGTTAATGTCAACCGACGTGCACACGTAAGGAATATAACTGAACCAATGCAACGATGAAAAATTGAAGAGTGTTTTGTAAAAAAAAAAAAATAAATAAATAAACATTGTGAGTGCAAGTTAATACACATCAGACAAAATTCAAATATATACGTTCTAAGGAATTCTTGTTTTTATTTTCGAGATATATACATATTAGATCACTGTCGTTGCGAATGACCGAATTCTACAAAATTTCTAATTTTGTTTGCAATTTATTTTACGACTTGAAGTAGCTATGAATTATGTTACGTTGCTATTGTCATTGCATAATTGGTAAGAATTTATTTTTGCGAAATTAAATAATGTATGTATAAAAATTTTAGAAGGCAATTAAAATGACAGTAATCAGTTCTTATAATAGCGTAATAAAGTGAAACGTTACTCTAAATTTTAAGAGTATAGTGATTTTATGTGCCCTTTGGCTATCGTTCTAGTCTCAGCGCCATATTACGGACCTCTAGTGAACTGTATGCAACATTGGATATGATAAGGATGAAAGCATAAATATTTATTACCGATGTTAAAGAAATTACTTTCCCAGACTGGTGAAATTCTTTGTCTAAAAATTAAAAATCTTACACTAAAATTGTTTATAGTATTTTACATAATTTTTTTTATATATAATTAGATATCTTTTACATATATAATTTTATATATTTTTATATATAATTAAATATACATATCTATAGCTTTTATATAATTTTATTAAATGGTTTATTTTTATTTGCATTAATATTCAGGATTATATATATTATCTCGTTGTTGTAGTTCGTTATATAAGAAAATAGTTGAATATAAGACGATATGAACAAATTGTGATATTGAATAGATATATTGAATATTTCTTAAATCAATTCTTAAACAAATGATATAATACAAAAGATATAAAATGATACAATACAAAGATTCATACATCTAAGTAAAATTTGAAACATTATATAAGAATATTTTGTACAAATATGATAACGAAGTTATTTAATTTAATAATTTACTTATGACTCGGATAAAGATGATTCAAATAAAGATAATTCAAGAATGATCTACGAATGAAGTATTAATATAAAAGTAAATTTCTCAGAGTACATTGAACGAATGAAATGTAAATATATTGTACATATATTTACAATAATTACATTTCATATCAAACTAGTAAATTCCAAAGAAATGAAATAAATATAAATTCTATTTAAGATAAATATAATTCTGTGACTTATAATTTAATTATTAAAGACTTATAAATAATATAAATGAAATTAATACTGGATGTACTATTTTAAACATTACTACTATTTTAAACATTTGTCTATTTTTCTATAAAATATAAATGCCTATTATTGCAATAATACTGTTGTTCAAACATAAACATATAAACAGTTGGTGATTTTAATTTCTTAAAATACACGAGGTATTTAATAATAAAATACTTACAAATACAAATCTAAAATACATATGTTATTTTTTAAAACAAAAATTAAATTTATGCATATAATTCAATTCTTAAGTAGAAAAAATAAAATTTAATTAGATATACTTGATGCAAATAGATATTAGGTAATAATAAGTAATTATTTCAATACCTATATATTAAACGAAAATAAACAACAATCTATTGATAATTAATGATGCATTTCCTCTCATTTTCTAAAATTATTCGTCAGTTTTCTATTTTCACTAAAACTGTTTTCTATTCCCTTCTTACAAAATCTGAATGATATGTTAGACCGTGTTCTAACTTATTATAAACTCGGCTCTCTGAAAATTCACATTACTTATAACTATAATTGACTGTAGATTTATTTTATGCATTTATAGGAAATTTAATAATGCAAAACTATAGAGAATGTACATAATATGCAAAAATATATAAAGTATTCAAATTGTACAGTATCCTGTACATTATTTAACATTCGAACTACCAAAGTGATCAAAATGATCACAATAATAATTCGTAATTTCTTCTAAATTTCCATATTTTAGTTTCACATAGATTTCGTACATATTTAATTTATAGATTTCCAACGATGCATAAAAAGTATTTATAAAATGTGAATAATGTTTATGTAGGAACATTGTGTCCTTTGCCGTGCTAAAAATTATTTCCTATTTTGTGCAATTATCACGATACAAGTTTCATGCTTTAGTTGTTGACAATTCTAGCGTTAAATTGTATCAACAGCACTAAATTAAGATGCATTTACAACAATATGTTCATTGCGCGAAAATTCGTACTCTACTCGTGACTTAATATAAATCCGTAACTATAGTTCAAAGACCGATTACGTCACAGAAGCTCACTGACGTCAGGCTCTCTAAGCCTTTCCCTCGTAATCACAATCTTTCGCGATCATTATCCTCCGCGACGATTAAAAAAAAAAAAAAAAAAAAAAACACGCGAGAATTTGACTGCTCTATTCTGTCGTTTTAACAACTTCGTGTGTTACTCCGCACAGTAGATCCCTAGTTCCGGCCTCGGAACTCGTAAATCGTTTTGCTGGAACCGATTGTAATTGGCTGCAACACCGGTCGCCGGCCCAGAACGGAAATAGACTCTGTAACCGGAGAACTCATTTATGGAAATATGCTGGTGACCATACGTCCTATTTTTGATCTCCACCGCCGAACGAGAATCTCCTTCCAGGCTCTCCCTTCTCTTTCTGCCATTTTCATCCCTTCCATTCTCCTCGGCCGTGCACTTCTTCCCGCTGTAATAAAATTAGACGGTGGGTTTAATAAATTCATAAACGAACGCTTCTTATCGAGGTTCGTGATATTACGTAAACTCGAGAACGTACAAAGATATGCTTCTGAAATTCTTTGCTCAACTCGGGCAGTTCGTTCGTTTATTTAACTAATTATTTAAAAATCACGTTGAAATTACTTAAAATTCGTTCCTATTCAATTAAATTGTTAAATTTAGAAAATTCAAAGGCGTTTCACGCTGAAATACTTACGGTCCCGCTGTGAGTAGTATTTTACTTGTTGGTATACGTTGCACAGAATCAAGAGAGAGAGAGAGAGAGAGGGGCAAAAAAAAAAAAATAAATGAAAGCGAGAGCACCAGAGCACTTTTTCCTCGGTTTTTACTGTTCGAACGGTGCATCGCCGTCATCTGCAAGAAGAAAATCTCTAGTTTATGAATCGAGGCTCGACGGGGAGGGAGGGGGAGGGGGATAAACGGGTCTGGGAACGCCTTGAAATATTTTGCCGATTTAAATAAAGCTGGCGACCACATGGTAGTCGTGACGAGACCGTAAATAGGGAACACGAGAGAGGCCACATGGACGTGGAAAGATGTTCCGAGTCCACGTTACGGGATACGAGGAACTACCTCTATTTCTGGCATCTAGATAGCAGTGCCAGACTATTGCTGCTTAGCATTTCTTTCCATTCTGACGATCGAATCGTATCGAACTCGAACAACCTCGCGTAAACGTTGCGTCGCGCACTCTCGAGACTTCCGGTTTCTCTTTCGTTGTCTTTCCACAGGAACAAGAATCGTCGTTTCTGAAAACATTTCAGAATGCACCGGTCGTTCTCCATGATTTCATCGATGTGTTGGGAAATCGTTGGTATCTTCAAGCCTGGAGAAACATATGGCCAACTATTTGATCAGCTGTTGAGGTTCGCGGAGAACAGCCAGTCCCGCGGCGTGTTTCCGGTCCGATGATACACCTGGGCGCAGATCCATACTTCTTTACATTCCATACGTCGCATTCACTATGGGAAGTAAGGAAGCACGGAACGGCATCGCCCGGTTTCGAAATGGAAAACGAACTCCCACCGTTGGAGATGATCGGCCCTCCTCTTCCGTTTCATCGGGACCGGATCGATGAAAATCGGCCACTTCTGAACGACGAAGGCCAGGAGACAATTCTGCTGCCGTGACGGTGCCGCGTTTCATCTTCCAATCGGACGATTACGTAATCCACTAGTTCCGACACGGTCGAAGTCCGCGCGATCACGAGGATGGATCTTGAAAACCGACGGTACGTTTCACCGACCGGCAATGTACCTGATTGCTCTCACTTCCTGTTCGATTCGATTGCGGATAGGTACGGTCCCGGCCGGCAACCGGCGGCCGTCCATGTTGGACGTGTGAGGCGGACCGAGTCCTTCGAGAGGTCGAGGATTTCCTCCCTGGTCCCGAATGTTAGTAGAGTTAGCTCGAGTCAAGAACTTCTAGCGAATCCTCCTAACTGGCTGACTGCTTCAGACTGAATGCTGCCAAAGCTTTGGAGCACCGTTGCTTCAACGAGCCCTCTAAAAATGGCCGCACAGATCCCATTGGCCTCTCCATGTCGTGGCCGACACCCCCCGGCATATGTAAGCTTACACTTGAGACTACCACGAGGCTTGCTTGCTCCCTCGTAGCGCATCGCGCCAAATTTGTCTTTACCCGAAAATAGTCAGTCCCACGGCTGCCACCACATGGCGACTATTCCTGGTCCAGACTCGAGTGATAACTTACCCAGGCCTCTGTCTCGTTCCTCGTGCTCTCCCCCGTTTCCTCCTTGCCCCCTCGGCTTCGCTCTGCCCCTCGCCTTCGTTTCATCGCCTTCTTCTTCTTCTTCTTCTTCTTCTTCTTATACTTCTTCTTCTTTTCTTCTTACGGCTCGCGATGCCATACAAAGACGTATACACGCACGCAGTCGCTCGCCCCTTCAACCGTCACGGTGTCGTTAAACAGGGAATCCGAGGAGGACTCGATAGGATGACATGTTCAACCCTTTGAATATCGCAGCACGAGCCTCTGCGCGTGAAATTGATGGCTGCTTCGGGACTTGTGCTCGGTCGAGTTGCCCACCTTTCAACGAATCGAAGACGATTGAGTTTCCCGATCGTCTCGTATGCCATTCTTAGCGACAAAATGACCAACGTGATAACGGGTGGCAAGGTGATTCTTCGGTCGTTCTTCAGCTCGCGGTAAAGTGATGGACTGCTGTGGTCTCGCACGTGCACGAGCACCGCCTGAGAAAGAGAAAGTTATATTTTTTTAGATAAAGGAAAGGTACGTCAGTTTGTTTCTTGTTTCGGAATGGACAGTTTGTACTTTCAGGAATAAAAAGGAGAATGACATTTCTTGCCTTGCTGCTGTAAAAGTTCTTTCTATGAAAATTTTGAATCGGTTTTCAAATGCTGTACGTAACGCGTTCGTTTATCTTATTTCGAATCTTCGTTGTTAGTTGTAAATATACAAACTTGTTTTATTGCGTAACGTTAGTTTTATTTTACTTGTATTATTGTGAACATTGATTACACAAAGTCATACGGATAATGATGAATACACTTACTCTGTCCCTCTTCTTGTTTGACAGTATTTATGTAGAATGATATTTTGAGTCAAATATTTGGCAAGCTCATCTGGCGGAAGAACGAAGCTCCTTTGCATTCCAGGCTTATCATATCATCTGCAATTTCATACTCGAAATAATATATAAGAACATCGATGAATTTTTTTCTTCATTGTGTCATAAAGTTCTCGTATTCATATGTAATGCTTCGTTACTAGAAAATGATATTCATTCTACAAATTAAAACATTTAATCAGTATTTAGACTTAGAACATAGAAAAGAAGATGAAAAGTTACAAAAGAGACACTCGTAACACTCCTTCCTGCTAAATTTTGTTAATTAATCAAACTTTGAACCGATAAGAATGAAGAAATTAATCGTCTTCGATCTTCTGGATATCGATGTGAATCGTGAAGCTCAATAATCGTTCACTGTCTTAAATTCAAAACGACTGGGATTTACGTTAACAGTGAAAAATTAAAGGAAGGCCGATGCATAAATTGCCGATAGACCACGACGCGGTAAAAATGTCAAATGATCCTATTAATCCTCGATGTCTTTTATACGCGACGTTTTTTTAAGGAAATTTCGCCTTATGTAAACAAGCCGCGTAACAAACATCTTCAAAATAACTAAATTGATCCCATTAAACTACCTTAAACTACGACTTTACGAGTCGCAAGCAGCTAATGAAACGCGTGCCTCAAACTGATAATAAAATAGCAGCGAAGCTCTGCTATCCTTCAAAGTTCCTGGCTGACGGTAAAGAAAGTACTATATTTTGTTGTAGAATGATGTTAATTGTTCGATAAATCACATTTACGTTGTCAGACAACCCCCTGTAATGGAAAGTTGCAGCAAAATGAATAAATCCACAGTGACACAGAGCAATTTTCTGTGGAATTGCGTTTCTCATTTTGTTTTAAACGCGAACGTCGTCGTTCGTAAATATTGGAACACTTACAACACCTGAAGAGTGTTAAATAAATTTATAGAATCATTTGAAAATTATCAGAACCTTTGAAATAATAATTTAGCATAATATATATTAAATAATTATTATATTTTTATTAAGTAATTATCTCAACTATCAATAATTATTATATTATATAATGATTATATATAATCCTGTACATTTGGTATAATAATATTATAGTAATCATCTGATTATTACGTCAGGATGAATTTAACACAATAAAATTAATTTTTTTCTGATCTATATTCGACGTAGTAACTATCAATCATTATTTTTATCAATTTTGACATTTTATTTTATTGTTCGGTTCCAAACAGGCTTGATTTTACAAAACTAGGTTTTGAACAGATTTCTCGAAATTGTGATAGAATTAACACGTAATTTATCATATTTCGAACTTTCGCGTGTACATATAATAGATTTCAATCTCGTACAGATACAAAATTATAATTGATCGGTTGTTTGCCTGATAAAATCAGTAACATTTCTTTTATAACAAGCATCCAATTGACAGTATTGGCCAAAATTAATTCTACTACATGTTTTAATTTAAAATTTCTTATTGAACATCTTAAAACTCACTTTTTGCTTGTCACAGTAAGAATAAGTTTGAGAAAAAATTCGAAAATCACAGTAGAATTATATGGAATATATATATTTATCATGATTACAGAACCTCGATTAAAATCCACAATGGCGTACAGAAGAGAGATTAAAAGGGAAATGCCACAAGATATAATTTTGTAAAATAAAATCAGATTTAACAATAGCAATTTAATAATAGATACAATGTATGTACATCTTGCGGAAAAATGTCTAGTACAAAAAGTTGCTAATTTTTAGATACTAATTTCGAACTTTCTTTTAAATAATGGTGTTAGAAATGTCTACATATACTTATTAAAGTAACAAATCCCGATCGGTCGCCCCGTCAAAGACTTATATTCGAAATGCAGGCTGGCTACCGAGATCGCTTGTCGCAAGTATTATTTATAGAAAGTTATTTGCAGCAATAACGGTGTTGGCAAACGGCCAGCACTTCTACAATGTGATGTTATAGCAGCAATTAATCGTAGTTTTATTTGATGGTGTCGCGAACTCGTTCCTGATATCCATGGTTAGATCGCGTTCTGCTAAACTGTTGATGTAGATATATAAATCGACGGATCAAGAGAAATTTTAGAAACGAATTAATTCATTATTTAACGACAACTTGCATAAATTGCATTTGCTTTAATATTCTTAAAAACATATAATCATTTAATCAAGAATCTCTGTACGAAATATTTAAGTTAACGCTTAACTTGAAGAATTCTTTGTAAAACAAATGATAATAATATTATCGACTTTATTTAACATTTTTCCTCTTAATTTTTACACTTGATGTGTAAGTGACGCGCGAATTAAATTTATATGTGAAAACGTACATTCAGTGTGTTATCACGTTAGAAACTAACCGATACAGCTACGACTCTATATAATTGGAAAACTTGCGTCATCGATCAGTTTGCAATAGTTCAATAAAATTATACAGCTAGCACTAAGAATCATCTGTAGCTATCGATATTTTGAATAGTAATATATTTACTAGGAAAGGGATAAGTGAAACTTTATTTTGAATAAAAATTTATTTTATGGATAACACTTATATATTTACTAGGAAAGGGATAAGTGAAACTTTATTTTAAATAAAAATTTATTTTATGGATAAAGTTGCGAAACTATGTTACTTTTTATGTCCTGATTTATTGCTTTTTTCTTGTAAAGGAAGAAAAGTAGTATTATAAGAAAGTTGTTAATCAAGTTCCGTTTTTAATATTTGCGTTATTCTTTTATATTGCTTTTCTGGAATGTATTCCAGGTGATTTCTTTTTGCGGGATATATATTCTCAGTCAACTTACTGTCTGTCTTACTGTCAGCTTGTTTCTAACTTTTGTATATTTACGGTAAAAGGAATACTTTAATCAAAAATATAAAAAAAACTGCGACTGAAAGGATTAATCTATCTACTTACCGAATGAGATCTTCAGCATAAATATTATTAACTCATTTTGTCTGTTAAAGTGAAATTGACATGATAAAGTGAAATTGACATGAAATGAAAAGATAAATAGTAAAATTCGTAAATTCTTTTATAGATTAAAATTCCATTTAATCGCCTGTAAAGCACAAATTCTTCCCTTACGTGCAGATGTTCAATGCGCGTTGGTTCCCATATTAGTCCCCATAATAGACGATAATATGGCCCCCGTAAGCAAGAACTTTGAATCAGGAACAATATGAGTCTCAATATTAATATTTCAGACATCGAAATTCTCAATGAAATTTCTCATGATATCGATACATATTTTGTAACGTTTCGAACGTTATTCCATTTATTACGCATATTCACTAACATGATGAGTCACACAGATTAAATGTCCCGTTTCAAATGGGCCAGATACATAATAAATGCACATTTTGTAACAAGTATCGGATTTTTATTTATAAAGAATAGAATTGCAAAGAATAGAAAGTCGTTAACTCACTTTTTCTCTCTAATGTTACCAAAGAATTGTTTCTTATGATTTTTATTAGAGGGCATCTTGTTCAAATTCTTAAAATAATCTTTTGCCATAATATGTTTCAAATTCAATTAAATTCTTTTTTTCGTTACCACTTTCGTAACAAACATGAGCTTATTAATATTTTTAATCAACATTTGAAACAGATCAGATTTTAAGTTTAAGAAGAAAATTTATTACTTTATTACACATAGAAAAATAAATATCACTGAACCTCACTGTCTGTATCTGTAGGATACGCGCTGCAAAATGATAGCTGTAACATTTTACAAGTAAAATGTGTCAAATTGACACAAGGGACGAACGCGAGGGTTAAGAGATTGTGCAATGTTGATGGAAAGCGACTCGGATACATCTCGACGAATATCGTTCTTCGTTCTTCGTCGGTAGGAACAGAGGAGAAATCCTTCAGGCCACGTCGCGACGTCTCCTCCAGATCTAAAATTACTAGCAGCCGAAGACGATGCATTCGCGGTCCGGTGAGCCGTGCGAAAACGAGCCACTACAGGCTTACGCCCTAATACAGCCCCTATTTTTGGACGTCGCGCTGACGCCACGTCGGAGACAACTCCTCGCAAAAGAAAATCGACGTTCTTACCCTCTCTGCGTTTCTTCTCCTCCATTTCTCAATTCGTTTCTCTTTCTTTCGCTAACACCGCGCCATCAAGGAGACGTTATTATTACTTTTTGTTATTGTTCATCTAGCTGCTGAACTTCATCTCCGATCCACCCTTTCTAGAGGGTGAACTCGCACGATATGAAGCAGGATATTATTTCATGACTGGTTTCTTGATACACGGGAGTAATCAGACTCAGATGAACGTTGATCGTTGACTGTTCAGACCTCCTGCGTTCTGAAAATTTTTATGGCATCATCGACCTCGCAACTCTAGCACGCTTTTTACCACTGGAACTTCCCACGACTAGAATATAAAATTTCTAACGAAAAAATTAAAGCGCAAGGATCTGGAAAGAATTTACGATACAATAAAGGACAAAAGTTTCTAGTTCTGTAGTTTATTAAAAATTGTTCAAGTCCTCAAAAATACATACTGTTATAAATATATAAAGTTTCTGTGGAAAATTATAAATTGATCATTTTGACCACTTTGGCAGTTAATAATGGGACTTTGGAGAAGTAACAGTTGTAGATGTAGATTTATTTACATAGTATTAATCAATTTATTGATTGCTACGTGATTATTATTGAAATGTAGATAATATTTCTTGGTAAAGTGTAAAATGTGTACAAAAAATCTAAATCTTTATATAATAATTCAATAATTTTTATATAAATTTTTTTATTTACAATTAACAATTATCAATTTATTAACTTCTTTTCTTCGCACATAATTTTTTAAAATCACAGTTATATTGCTCTGTATAATATTAAAAGATCTTTCTGCAATTTTCTTGATATTATGCAATTCAGTGATTAAGATTTCTCTCTTCAAAATGTATTCAAATCTCTCTAATGTATTCGTTACGTTTCAGTGATAACAGAGAAGAAAATTAAATGAATAATTTGTAGCCCATATTTATGCATGACGAATTTCCGGATCACTTATAAATTTTAATAATTACATTGCAATTTATAAATAGAATTAAAGGAAAAATGTTACTGAAATAAATTACTTTTTATATAACATTAGAACATTTCAAACATTTCATAGACGATTAAAAACTAAACTAATATTTTATATATTTCTTCAAGATAAAAATTTACCGCCGCGGTGCAAAACTAATTACCTTATTTCAAACAATATTTGAAACAAGCTACTTGAAAAAAAAAAATTTTTAACGAAGATTAAACGTGCTCGTTAAAGAAGCATGTACTATTTTTAGAGATAAGAAGATGAAAATTTGAAACGTTTCCCTCTCCTGTAAACAGGAATTAAATATATAATTCTAAGAGGAGTTGAACTACTTTCAGTTTCATAAAAGATAATTAAATTTTAAGATGATTACGCATAATGAATCCAGATTGTTATGAAACTGTATAAAGTCATTCAGAAGATATTGGAATTCTGTTGAAATTTAGAAAAGATTTACTTATAGAAAATTATCAACATTAATAATAATCACCTATCAATTATTCCTGTTAAATATTTAATTATAGATTATTCTTTATCATTTATTTTTTAAATTTTCTCCTATCCACCAGTGTACGTATATCAAATTATAAGACACGATTAAAATTAACAAGAGAAGAGCAAGTTGCATTTAAATTAAAAATTATATTTCAAGTGTAAATATCCTAAAGAGAATCTCACAAAAAATTCTAAAAAAATTCTTTTTCTCTGAAAGATGCTTGATACAGAGAGAGAGAAAGAGAGAGAAAGATCAAAAACCAGCGGAAGAGCAAATGCTTTAAAAAAAGCTAGCAGACCTTCGTTTTATACGGAAACAGATCGGTTCATTAACAAATCAGAGATGGTCCTGCACGTGAAAGGAACTCTAGAAGGAGGTGATTTTCCAGTTATGAGAACACAAAGACAACTCTCTCCCCTGCTCGATCTGTATCGGGTTACGAGTTCGTTGTTGAAAATAGCCTTTACCCCGGTGGTGAACGTTAAAGCCTTGAAGAGTAACCTCTGCACGAGGCCGGAATTCGTTTTCAGAACAGTTTTTAGGCGTCCTGATGAAAGGAAACCGCGGTACAACGTGACACAAGCATAAGGAAAAGAAGGGAAAAAACGAGAGAGAAAGGAAAAAAGAAACGAGGAAAAATTGGATGAAAAACGACGAGGGAGAAAACGAAGGAGATGGAAAGTATCAGAGAAAAGGAACAGGAAGAAGAAACGGAGGAAGAGAAAGACAGATAGCGAACCGGCGGTTCTTGCAGCGGCTAATTATCATCGTTAATTTCGCCTGGAAGATAGAAAGTCGTCTAGACTGTAAAGTAGAACAGTTTTTCAGGTTTTGCTTTGGTCATCCTTCTTCCTCTTTCCTTCGCGAGACTTCACGTGGACGTAGAGAGAGAGAGAGAGAGAGAGAGAAAAAAAAAGAAAGAGTCGTTTGCTCGCTTGAAAAGAGGGCTTTTAAAGCGGCTTAAGGATATTTGGCAAACCGGACGATTGTTTCTTTTACGTGCCTCCTTTGAGACATGTTTTTCTGTTCTTTCTCAAACTAACCCCCGTTCCTACTTCGTTTTTGCTTCCCTCTGGAGATATAATTGATTGTAATTGCTTTTCTAATCCAACCATCTGGAAAATTAACAGTTGGATGCTTGTTAGTTCTTTTGATACTGAGATTGTAATTATTAAACGGGTTTAAATGATATATGCGGTAAACCGTCTGTGAAGCAATTACTATTAAGAAATTTTATGATAGTAGAGTGTGGAAATTATTTTAAATTATTTTACATATATCTCGAAATATAGTAGATGAATATTTCGAGAAAATATGGTTTTGATAATTTTCTTAAAAACTGTCGACTTTATTTCGTTTCAATAAACATTCAAGAAGAAACTTTCACCCTGTCGACGTCACTAAAAACATGCATCAAAAAATTGTAAGATGTATATAAAATTAGAAAAGCACAAATTTGATCGTTAACAATGATTCTTTTATATTAATTATTACAGACATTTTATCGTTCGCATTAATTTTGTAATTCATTTATAATTCTTTTTCTATTCGTTATAACTAGCTTATAGACAAAAGTGAATTATCACGTTCATTTATCATTTTCTTTTTGTTCGTTCGTGTTAACTACCGTATAGAAATGAACTGCTACGTTGAAATACAGAATGTAGTAATGAAATTATTGTCTAAGAGATTATAAATCTTAAGTGAGAGGAATTATCTTGTCTTGACTGGTTGCAACAAGAACGATAATGGAAAAGAATAGAAAAAAGCTGATGAAACAGCGAGTCGAAAGAAAAATACAATATAAAAGGGTGGTGGAAGAAGCTACTCGTCAAGCTCCTAATAAGTAGCAAATCAGTTACGCCCTAGGGCAGGCAAAGATGTGTCATTTTTTTCTAACAGATCTATGGAACTGTATTTTAAAATCATCAAAAGAGAGAACACAACAAAATTAAGTACCTCAAAATCGACTTACGACAATTTATAAGCCACTGATACAGATCGAGGAGTCAGAAGCGTAAAACAATATTTCTCAAATATAATTCTCTCCTACAGAGCCAATAATACTTATTTAAAAATCAAAGACGTCGAATCGACGCGAATAATCTCGCGATCCGACGATGCAACCGAACGAGAAGCTTCTGTTTTCGTCTCTGTTTATTAAATACACGCTGATATAAAATCAAAATGCACGTTTAAACGCAACAACGAGGCAGATCACGCGTGCAACGATTCGTTCTGCCATTTTCAATAAACAAACGAAAACCAGTCGAACGATTTCAAGGCAATCATGACAAAATCGAAGCGTCGCGTTGCCTCGCTCTTTGACCGATTTCCCTCGGACATAATTTCATGAATGGTCGTTGGCACGTGTCGAGCAAAAGCAATGAAATCACGTTGCGCGAATTTCGTCCGGAGAGTAATCAATGAAACGCGACATTCGGTTTCGTTTCTGCCACGACTCGTTCGAAACTAGGTGTTGTTAAAATAAATAAACTTTGAGGCTGCAGCTTGGAAAACTCGGGCCCGCTGTTCTAGCTTTTAGGGCACGAATCTCAAAGGTTCAGGCGTTGAGCTGTAAAAGCAAAAGTCCTTAACACTCGAACCCATAGACTCGGAGTCTCGAGCCATTTACATACAATAATACTATCGAGCAGAACAAAGCACGTATTGATAGCGTTTTGTTATTATTTGTTATTATTACGCTTTATCGTGTGTGTAATTTTGATCACGACTGTAATATTGATCATTGTAACAAAAGGAATCAAGCGTCGACGTATCGTTCATTTTCAACCGAAGATTCAGCTCCGATAGCTGTTGTATTGGAGGAAGAGAATCATACAGAAAAGAGACGAAACAAGGAGATGGATTTGGACTAATTGTAAAAGACACAAGAGAGTTTCTTCTACGCAATCAATCACTGGACACGATACAAAATTTTTTTTGTTGAATTTTGGATCATTACATCTTGAATCGTTACGCAGTAATTCTCGTGTAATGAAGAAGCGTCGTTTAGCCTGAGTGTATATAAACGGAATTTTACTGTAATTGACAACGTAGAGCAAGTGCTGTATTTATTCCAAAACTGAAGAAATGAAATGATACTTTATACAACAAAGAATCTAAAAACAATTGTCTATATTAGTAACTATCATACAAATCCATCGAAAATTAAAAAATTTTATTATTCATAATAAATACTGTGTATAAAGTGTTCCAAGACTTTCGAGTGGAGTATATATATCTATATTTTTTTTTTCCAATACTTATGTACAAGAATGATACATTTAAAGCTGAAAATTTCGTTACGATCGTTTCAGAGAGAGAGAGAGAGAATCTCAAAAAATTCCCAATTTCTCCGTGAAATGCATAAATCTAGTTTCGCTTTTGACCGGAACTGCAATCAGACAACATTCATGCGTGGCAAAAAACGATCCGTGATACGCGTCGTAGCTAAAACGACCCTAATAAAGCAAGGGTAACACTTCGGGCAGCGGAACAAATCCGGAACGTTTCCCGTCGATACCGGGGGAGGACCAACGTCGGCCATTAACGACGCATCAATTCTTACGTTGGCAGTTTTCGAAGTTTTATTATGCCGTAAAATTGTCGCTTCGTGGTCCGGTGGCGGGCTTTAAAGCCTAGCCAGACTTTCAAAAGGGACTGCAATCCGGAGATTTTAATGGTCATAATGCCTCTGTTGTTTTGAGTTCGTCTCGTCATTAGTTTCGCGAGCTCTTTCGCGAGCCCGTGCGCGTTGGCCATGTTCCAAAAAATCCCTTCCATTTCGTCCATCCATCCTCCGAAAAAGCAGCGAAGCGAACGAAAAAACAGGAGCAAACGTTATAGAACTGAAAAAAAGGGAGAGAGAGAGAGAGAGAAATGGAAAGAACAGAGAGAAAGAAAGTGCAGATCTATTTGGCGAATTTTATAACCGATTTTCATGGAGCTCCATTGAGGATGGCCCGTGAGTAGAGATGGGATCGAGTATCGCACAAGTAGGTTTGAACATTTAATCGTTAGATTTAAATCCTTTTTTATGTAATTATTTTCAAATACACTCGAATCTAAATTAGATAATTTTGGATATTTTATGAGTGCTTTTCAAAACGGAAACAATACTTCAAAGTGATAGTTGCTCTAATTGCACTTGGTGAATAGAAAAGTGTTATACATTTGAAATAACTATTCATACCGTAACTATACTACTTTAGTTTTTACTAATGTATACTAAATTTACATTAAATTCCTTGCATTTGTTAATATAGTAATTGTTTAACATTTTATTATCATCAGTTTTATTAGCATCATTTTCAGACTGGTTTCAAATTTTACTAATATAATCATGATATTCATGTCTTGCTGTAACGTTAAATGAAAATAATTTATATATCACAAACAAGAAAAAACTTTTACAAAAATTTTCTGCGATGAGTACTCAAATATTATACTTTCATGAGTCACTGTGTATGTGTGATAGTGTGAATTCGAGATATGAATATTTATGAGCTGAAACTTAATTGGGAAAGCTTGCTCGTTGTACCGCACGACTAATGTTCCGTCGAGATAATATCGTTTAAGAATGAACTGAAAGTCTCGCGTGTTTATCTGATTTATACCATTCAATGGAAAGAAACATAGGGTAAAATGAAGCAATTAAGATTTAATCGTGACAATCACAAACGTAACCGAAACAAGTATATTCTTTGCCATTTTGTATTACACATTTTTATTTTCCAAATTTCCGTAACATAAACTTTCTTTCAGTTTGCAATTTAATGAAACATTTCGTTCAAGGAATTTTCTATAATTTTAAAAAATAAAGTCAAAGTAAATTAACAAAAATAAAACCTCGTACTAAATATTAGTTTGTAGAAGGTGAAGTATGTTCGTGAAAAAAAACTTTAATTTTGTTTTTACGTCTTTAATTAAAAAAGTACTTAAAAAATTTATTATAGAAAAAAGTCAATATAATGAAAGAAAAATATATGAATATTTAATAAAAGTATTATAAATAAACTAGGCAGGTATTATTAAATAAAATAGTATTAAGAAATAAAAATTTCTTAATTTAATATATTTTTATATAATATAAATAGTAAGTTAGTAAAGTGTATGACTTTTAATAAAATTTTAATTTTCAATTTTTTGAAATTACAAATTTAATTTGATAATCTAAGTAAAAGATTTAATTTATCAATTTTTAAAAATTTGCATTTTGAATAAAAACATTAAAAAATGTTACTTTACCAACAATTAGCCGTATAAACGAGGATGGTTTCGAAATATATATATATACTATAGCGGTTACAGTATATCCTATACTAACATGTAATATTTTACTTTACCTTAACGTTTTGCTATATCCCACCTTAGTCGTGGTTAGCAATTATCGGATTAATCTGTGGCTATTTAACTTCTTAACTGCCCCTGAGTTTATGCTATCGATTAAAAATTCGAGATATTCATTAACGCCCGGCGTGACAAACATATTTCATGATTATATTTTTGATAATCTAAACAGCTATGCTTACGTCAAAAATAACCGTATAAATACTTATTTTATAATAACAACTTAGCTCGGTAACATTTATTGGTTCTTATTTATGGAAATTAATTCTTGCAAACTTGAAAACTTGGAAATATGGAAATTATTTAGGCTTATTAATAGAATAATAATTCGTATGTATCTACAGAATTTGCAAGTATTCGTAAGTCCATATAATAAATATAATATAATGCATATAGTATTAGTAAAATATTCAATTACATATGACTATAATTATCATTAATATATTATAATAATTTAATGGCGGATATTATATACTATAATGAATATAAAATATTTAATTATATATATATATAAGTACAATTAATTATTAACACACTAATAATTGCAAATGTACAAAAAGATACGCACATTTTCTTATTAAAACTTAATTTTAAAAAGTTATTATTATGATATTATCATATTATATCCAAATATTACATTTGTGTTTAAAAGATAAAACTCTTTTGCAATGGAAGGAAGTTTATGTGCTATAACTTAATAATTCATTAAGAATATAGGAGGCAAACAGCAGCGGAAACGAAACGTTTAAGAAAATGATAAAATAAATATGAAAATGTTGTGGACCTTGGTTTTACGTTGCTCCTTTAATAATAAACCAAGTATGATTTCATCGAAAGATAAGTCAAACTACCGACCCGAATGATTTTACTAAAATAAAAGTGCACCGTCTCGAAAATAAACAGGAATCATTTATTTGTTCAAAAAAAGAACACGAGCATAAAATATGAAACAAAACAGTAGACATAACTTTGCTCTGGTTCGTGCATCATTTATACTTTAATTTCCATTAAAAATTTCTTAAGTGCAAATAATTGAGTTTAAAATATTTATATTAATATGTAAATTATCAAATTTCAATCATTATCAGAATCATTGATCACATTAAGAATAACATCACGCAAGTATAAGTAAAATAAAATCTCAAACTTTGTAAATAAAAGAATGTATATTGCAAATTCGAAGGAAGAAAATTTTTATATGTGTGACATATTTTTTTCTAATGTTATATAACAAAAATGGAAAATCTGCTCTTAACGTTAAAAAAAGAATTATTTAATAGAGTCCTCTGCCAGAGCACTCTATCAAACAAATACCATTTCTTCGCTGTGATTATAATTGTAACCAGAATCAGTTTTAAACAAATGTTACACCGATTTAATAAATTAACTGTGTCAGTTACATCACATAAAATGTATTATTCACAATGACATTTGATAACGTTGTCGGAAATCTATTCGCTGAATGAATATCTCTCTTCGAAACTGAAACTACATACGTACGTACATCGATTCACAATGGCAAACAGAGGTTATTTATTCATTCAGTGAAAGATAAGGGCAAAAGAAAGAGAGAAGAAGCAGTAAAAAAAAAAAACGGAGGAAAAGTAAGGAAGAAAGAAAGTAACGTAAGAGAAAGAAAACAGCGTTGACCCAATTGAAAGTGGGCGACAAAAATTCCAGCTGGCTGAATTGTTTGAGAACGCCGGCTGTATTCAGGTGCACGTAGCGCCGCGCGCAAACAAACCCATTATTTTAAAATAATGTAAAATCTTATTTTCCCCCGGTAACGAAAGTCGTTATGAAGAGAAATAGGTCGAGCTGGAATCCGCGCTTTTATCCCCGCCGCTCAGCCGGACCAACAGGAAAAAGGAACTATCCAAAGCGGGCCAAGCAGCGCGTATAATAAAATACCGCAAATAGAAAATTGGAGTTCACCGGCAGACCTGAATGCGCCACCGGTGAAATTAAAATGTTACGTCACCGACTGTCTCGAGGATTACCACTCGTGAACGGGTATTTTAAGATCTTATTTAACATCCTCCCGCGCGTGCCATCCTACCGAGTCTCGCTGATAACGTGAGAATTACCAGCTGCTCTATAGAGACAACGCTGCATAAAGAGAGGATGCCTCTCTCCTTCGTCACGGCTTTACCCTTCTTCCTTTATACCTCCAGGTACCATTGTTCGATTCACCGCGTTTCTTCCTTTCGTTTTTCTTTCTCCTCTCTTTTCTTCTTTTCCTTTTTGTTTTCGCAAACGAGTGGTATCGTCCTCATCCCCATTGCTTGATTCGCAAGCAACGATCGGAGCCGTTGTCACGCGGGGATAATACCAGCAGAATTTCTTCGAGTGCTAAATAAAACAAATGGCGTTCGTCGTGAACACAACAATGAACGTTTGAATAGTTTCAGGGAATTAGATTAACAAATTCGCGGTGGTAATTTTATGAGAACGTTGAAGTGGAAAATGTGCAAGTTGGTCCAAAGCAGGGGCAAATATTTGAAATGTTTGTTTGTAAGTGAAGAGAAGGTAACGATCGTGCAGGGAAAGTAAGAGGAAGATTGCAGATTTTTATACATGTTTCTGTTTTCTGAGGAAATAATTGGAGAAATAGAACCTCGGTAAGTTTTAAAAATAGGTATATAAAAAAAAATCTAATAAGTAAGTAATTAATTAAAATTATATATTATTGCCGATATTACAATTAACATTATTTAGTTGATTATCAATGTAAATATCAAAAATTAATCGATTAAAATTTAATACAATTTTTACGTAATTCAGTAGCAAATAAGTAAATGAAACACCGTAAGTTAGTAGAAAAATTTAATATTATTCATTCAGTATTAGCATAAATGCTTCATAAAATTCATCCTCAATAAAAGTAATCCGTCGGGAAATCCCTCTTCGCAGAAATTCCAAGGTTTCCCACGAACCTCGGAAATTTTTAATTTTATTACAAAAATGTTCGATAAAGAGTCGACTTATGAATTCTTAAAGAGAAAATGGCAAAAGTCAAAAAGTAAGGGAGGTTCAAACTTCATATCGAGATTCTCGCGTGAAAGACTTATTTTAAAACGTAGAAAACGAATAAAAGGACAAAGGGGATGTGAAACTTGGATCCTTTCCCATCTCGTATAACAGCCAGATGACGTAAGAAATCGAGGGCTGGTGCAATAGCGCAGAAAATTCTTTTCCGATTACCACTACGATATATATGTATATACACATACATATATATGATCATCTAGCGTTGATCCCTCATCAAGAGCACCGTGGTAATGAATTTAATTAATTAATTAATTAGTTAATTTTCCTGCATTCTCGTTAGCGTCCACACTCGGATCTTCTGGAATTAGTTGAAGTCTGCAGAGAAAAATCATTATACTTATGAATCACGCGTTTTCACTTTTTACAGGGAAATAATTTTCAAATAATGTTACATTAACACACACGCACATACGCAACTTCAGAATTGTCCATTCATTTGATTCACAGATTCAGATTCAGATGACTCAGAAATTTATAACTACAATTTATTATTTCTTTTTTTTTTAAAGTACTTCATCAATTATCTGTCCGGATAGAAGCTCATTTTCTTTCAAAACACGAAGATCTATATTACGTTTGTGTTTGCTTGTACACGTATGGTTTACGTGCAATTTGAAATAGCAAGTTCGTTCGATATAGTATTTTACGGCTTTAACTTTGTTCCGACGAATTTATCGTCGATGCTTGAAACCGATGCGAGAATTCCGGAGAAAATTTCTCACACGACCTCGGCCTTAAAACTGGCTCACCATGTGTGCACGTTGCAAAAGAAAAAAAAAAAAAAACAAACCCAACCTATCAAATCCAAAAAAAAAAATCGAGTTCGAATCAGCTGCAAAAAAAAAAAAAAAAAAAAAAAAGAAAGAAAGACCGAATATATATTGCGCAAACAGATGGATAACAGTCATGTAATGTTCTGTTGCACTATCCCACGTTTTAAGAGAAATGTCTACTTGCTTCTCAAAAGTCTATAATGTACAATTTTGTACAATCACATGATGTACAATCTTCTTTGAATTTTTAATTAATTCAATTTGAAGAATACGAGGAGAAACGAACGAAAATTTTTATAATTTAATACGTTGTCAATTTGAGATGAGAAAATTTTATATCATAGTTTTTACTTATTTTCTTATAAAATATCAGTTCTTTTCTTCCGCTTATATTTTATTTTCGACTGTATTTTATTTATTATTTCAAATACAAATACACAATGATTGCATGTAAATTAAATTTTTTTAGTGTAGACCAATATAGTTTATCTATACGCGTGTTCAATCCTTTTCATATTTGTAACTATAATTTATATGTAAGATTATTTTTTATTGACATTTCAAATAGCAGTAAAAATAGTAAAGAAGATATTAAAAACATAAAAAATGTATTATTTTTTTATATAGTATATAAATATCACTATACAAATCATCTTTACTTTGATAAAGTGAAACGTCCAGACTTTCCATCAATATTAATTGCCAATCATCTTATAACTTTTTTATGTTAAATATAAGAAATAAAATATTGATCATTAGATTTTATTTAGCGATCAATAATTAACTATATTTCTTAAATATATGCCCTTTCTAAATTGAATATTCTACAGTCTAATAAAGTTACCTCTTCCTAAAATTATATATGTATGTACTTACATATACATAATCGATGTAACACCTGTCAAACACCAAAAACTCTATTATAAAACACAGTCAGCCCCATCAATTCAAATCAAACTAGTTCAATCGTGCTAATTCCTCTACCACACCGAGGTAAGAAACTTACAATTTCATGAAGAGATAACTTTCCATCAGATCATCCACTCAACCCCTATCACCCTAATTCCACGTATGTACCATGATTCACGATTCCTCTATCACCTTGCGAATTATCATCCGAAGCAAAGTTCCCTGGGAATTCGGTTAACCCCTATCGTTCATTGCTTAAAAGAAAGACCGACAACTGGCTTGGAAAAAGAACGATCTGCTTGCCGGAGCCGGCGGTGACTAACGAGGATGCCGATCTCCCGGTGACTCCTACGTGGCCGCACCTGCGACTCGTCTGCTGCCATATTTTACGCCGAAGTCATTTCCATCGCCGCGAGAAAGTTCGAGGTTCGCTTTCACCCCTGCACTCTCCTTCTCTTTCTCCCTTTTCCTCTCTTTCTCTCCTTTTCCCTGGGTCGCCGCGATCGTAACCAACTCCTTTCGCAATAACTTTTAAAGGAGCTCAGAATTAATATATTTTTTCAGAGCGCACGCCGAAATGGCTGGCCGGGCGCCGCGGTCGAGTATTGAACGCATAAATTACGCGGCTCGAGCCAAAGTGCTGCGATTGAAGTGCTTTCTTGCCCCTTCTGCCCTATCCCTTCCCCCCCTCGGCTTTCCCGTCGTGCTTATCCTCGTTTTTTCCTCGTTCGTCGATCTCGTTCTCTCTTTCCCGCCTTCCATCGACAGCTCGACCACGAAGAACCCTTTCCCAACGACGCTCCCAGCTACGGATGGGATCAGGTCCAATATGTACTTAGAAATCCGAGTCAAGTTCGATAGCCTGAGTTTCGTTTCGCATGGGTTTCAAGCACGAAATGTTTCAATAAGTACACTTGCAATGCTATTCACTTTATACATGTCAAGTTCAATGTACGTGTGCATTGTAGTAAATGTCAACGTAACATTATATGTTCATTTCATTAAGTGTATTTTACACAAGTCAAGTTCGATATTTAAGTTTTTTACGAATATCGAAATTATTGTTCGAGAGTAAAAATATTTCAGTGAGCACACTTACTTTATGCAAGTCAAGTTCCATGTACCATACGCTTCATTGTACTTCAACGTATCTAAGTTTCATTTCGAACGAACAGATCTCGAATGAAAACTGTTCCGATGAACATTCCTGCAATGTATTCATTTTATCAAAAGTTTGCTTGTATCGAACAAACTCTAGAACAAACATCTATATTTTCGAAAACGAAAAATATTTATACGTGGCTCGAGGTAGTATTCGAATCCCGAAAATCAGAGTGACTCTCGCCTCTCGCTAAAAAATCCGAAGAAAATCTGTTTCCCTGTGAGATGACTTTTTGTAAAAACAAAGATAGTAAAGATAGTAAATAGTATGTTTCTGTTTCTTAACTGTGTATAAGAAAAAAGGAACATGCTAAAAATCTCTATCATCATCAACTGTTTTTCGATATTATCTTCTTTGTTCTTCTTTCAAGTTAAATTATAATGCATTTGAATGAAACGAAAGATGGAGAAAAGAAGAACGAAAACTTGTAACATATTATAATAATGTAATTTTATGTAATATTTATTATAATCAGTGTCTCAAAAATAAATCATAAGAAATAAAAGTAAATAAAAGTAAAATAAATGAAAATGAAAAGAAACGAAAACACGCTTTGTCCCGCTGAAAAAATTTCTGATTCACACGCTTCTAGGAACATCCACCTTAAAAGATTCGAATCTACTTGTGAGGTGCTCGACTCTATCTACGAATCTACTTGGAAATACTATTTTCACATTCAAAAAGTATTCATGAAACATTCGAAACTATCTCGCTCTCGAGTCGAGTATACTTGAGGTTGAATCCAAACGACCAAAAGGTTCAAATCTACTTGCGAGAGACGCTCGATCCCATCTCTACTCACAGTAGGACTTCCCGTTCCACTTCCACGGAATTCAAACTCCGTGCGATGGAATTAGTTGGTAGTTGTGATTTAGTTTTGGTTCGAACGCTATCCCTCTCCGTCCCTTTATACACCCCATCCGTACTTCCTACCACTTTCTCATTCTCTTCTCGATTCTCCTCTCTTCGTTCCGTGCACGGTTCAAAATCCGTTGTCGTTCAAGTAACCCCTTCGACGTCCTCACCGGGGGAATTTCGATTTTCGTCACGGCAATACGAGTTCGACGAAAGGATTTGAGGTTTGATCACAGTGACGCATAGACAGGGCACGATCTGGCGAGTTCTTAGATCATTTTATGACGGTTGAACGGAATGAAAAATTTTTCATCGAGTTCGAAGAGAACAGAGAGAAATGAGTTAATTATTTTCTATAGTTTCCTATAATTATCTAACTGCGAATTTTTATGCAAAATGCAAAGGAAACAATTTTTATTTTTATATCAAATTATATATATATATATTTATAACCATTGCAATTTATTGCAAGTTTTGAAGCTATACCTATCATTTCATTAGCATTTTTTTCTAATATACTAGTAATTTTTAGCAATAACTAACATTAGCTCTTGCAAGGCCCTCAGTTACTTTTCAACAAAAGTAGAAACATTCAAATCGTAGCTCTTATCTCGTACACGCCACGAAATGACAGAAAATGGACGAATCGAATGAACGAATCGGAGAGTCAAAAGAGTGTAGGACTTTGCTTTGAAGTGCATCGGTCTCTGCGACCATTGGGAGTGCCAATTCTGATAGAAACGCCGGAAATTGCGTCACGGTGGCTAACGGTCTTCATGGTTTTTGCATATTAGCTCACTCATCCATCTTTCTCTCTCTCTCTCTCTCCTTTCGCACTTTTTTCCCTCTTCTTTTCCTTTCTAACCCCTTTTTGTACTTCAAAATTCGATTTGAATATTTTAAACATGAACATCGATTCAACACCGACACATCTAATCGCGAAAAACTCTCCTTTTAATTTGATTATTAATAGTCACGGTTGAAATCATAAATTGAATTGTATAATTTAAAAAAAAAATTGACTTGTTTTAGAAATGTTAACAGTTATAATGTAGAAATTAATATCTATTATAAAAATTGTAAATTTTAAAAATTAAATTGATTGAAATATAGCAGTAAGAAAATTTAACAGTATTTTTAGCAGTATATAAAAAATTGATTTTGTTCTTAATGAACACGATCTACTTTATTCTATTTAATAAACAATCATTAGCTCGTATGTTCCTTAAAGTCTTTCTTATCATATACTCATTATCAAATACTAATTCTGTTATAAATAATTAAATCTGTGACACATTTCGTACTAATTTATTATTCAGTTGTTCTTCTTTGGTGAGAAGATAGTATTTCATAAAACCAAGAAATGAGAAACCTTTTAAAAAAATGTTACAATCGCACCAAGGATCAAAGGAAGCTTGGCGATGAATGTAGGTAGTACATATTGTAGTGTATTATATTATTACAGAGAAAGCTTTGATAATGATAATTTCATATTTTATATAGAAACGAAGACAGGTATTAAAGTCATATTTTTACGTTATTTTAATTCTTGAGTTTTTATTCAATCATTTCTTATGAAAAATATTTATTATGAATATCGAGAAACTTGTATAAACTTTTGCAAATGAAATTGTTCAAGCAAGATATAAAAGATTTTATTCTTTATGATCACACGTATAATGATAGAATATTATATGATATAATTAAATTAATTCTTGAAAATACACAATAGTAAAAGGAAAATTTATCTGTATTCTATAATTTTATGAAATTTGAAGAAATTGAAATGAATCATTGTTTAATTTTTAATAGAATAAAAATTGTCTTTAACGATAAAGAATCTTCTGACATTCGTCCAAGTAATAATATTTAAATAATAAGTACACGTATAGTAAATAGCAAAATATATTATATTATGTCTTTAAGTAATTTAAATTCACAATCTAAAATATAAATAATTATTAAAATATCGTTAATGATTAATTCATTATTAATTTGTACGAAAATTACGAAAATTCAAATACAATTACTATCAATCGTAATATGAATCATCAGAGTATAGGAAAAAATATGCCAGCTGAAGCTTAGCTTAAATTTTACAATTTAAATAAATACCTAAGTTAAACAAACGATATTTTCGTTTCGTATGTTTTTCCCTTAGAATCTAGTGGCTACAGCTTCTTTGAAGGAAAACCTTGAATTTACCGGAAAATCTGGCAAACAAAACCCGCGAATATAAACGTCCGCAAACGTTACATTAAATCTGCTCGACAGTTCTTCCATTTTCTTCGCGAGGCGTAATGAAATCCTTCGCTGAGCCGTTTCTCCTCTTGTTATTCATAAAAATACCGTGGGAAGAATGAAAATTCATATATTCAAATTGATTCTCGTGCGAAAGAGGCGAAGCACGATCTCACTTCCGTCGTTAAGAACAAAATTGAAGTATCGATGCAATCACCAGCCATGCCCATTTACTCGATAACTCTTTTCAGTCCGAGCACATCAAGCGTATTTAACAGTCTATTTATTTGAGCAACGGGGAGGGGGGTTACCACTGTCGAACGACAATGTCAATGATTGTGCATCGTTCACAGAACTATCAACCGATCCCTAACTCGCCTTTTCTTTCGGAAAAATTCCTAAATCGATTGGAAATTACCGAACCGGCGAAAGTAAAGTAGATTGTTAAACGAACTGGCAGACACTGGTTCTTTTGTCGCTGTTTCAAAAACATCAGAATTAATTTTAAATAATATACTAAATAATACGTGATACGAATATATGCAATATAATTCATTTCAATATTAATTTTAAATAATAGTAACATACTCTCTAACTATCTAATCCTATTTTTAAACTATAGACCTCTAATATTACTAGAAATTACATATATATCAATATTTCGAGAAATTTTGAATTATAATATTAATTTAAATATTAGCTTCAATGTATTAAAGCCATTATTACCGTCAGTAATTAATTAATGATATTAATTAATAACTGGTAATATTAACTGCATAATTATGAGTGTATTAATTGGCAAATAAACCATTAGTAAGTCATGTAACCATTCGACACAAGACGAAACGCCAGTCAACTTTACGGTGCTCGCTTAATCAGCAACAACGGGAATATAACGAAAAGCCCGGTAAGACTTGATTTAGTGAAGCACTGGAAATCGAGTCGCCAGCATCGAAATCTTTACATCTCTCGAGAAACACGGGGAGAAATTTATTTCCGTGTGTACAGACGACACACGCTTCCCGAATTGAAGAATTGATGGACAGGGAAGCGTGGAACGAGAAATTGAAGCTTTATTTATCGCTCGCGGAGTTTTGATCGAATCGGCTCCTCGTCTCCGTGAATGGCTGATAGGAAATCCGAAAACTTCGAAACAATCTCCCGAGGAGACGCGTGGCCAAACGAAAAAGAAGATAAATGGAATTGCGTCTAAATTTCGCCAACTTGCCGAGATAAACGAACAGTTTCCGAGCAAAAAAAAAAAAGAAGCAAAAAGATGATTCGATATTGCAGTAGGTACGTTGATGATGCCGTCGAATATTTTTCGGAATATCAGACCGGCGTGCTTTCGGCGAATCTGTGTCATCAAGTTTCGAAGATATCTGTCTAGGAGCCCGACGAGAAACTGAGTGCTACACTTTTTTGTCGAAAACGATATACACGTCTTTAATTTAATTGTAACATTAATAGATTAAATTATCTAATATATTTATTTATATTTTAGTAATTTTATCTCCTACTTTTACACGAGATAAAATCAGTTAAAAATATTAAAACATTAAAATTCTGAAGAATGATATAAATGATTAATGGTATGAATTTCAACAACGAAATAAATGTGTTCTATAGACACGTTTCTAATCTAATTGTAAGATATCAAATATTTACTTGTTTACCAAGGAAATGGAAAAATTACAAAATATTACAATCTATAAATTTTAGAGAATATATCGTTTTATTAAGTGATATATAAACTGGGTATGAATTCCCATAAGAAATGTAATTGTATCACAAAGTTCATATCTTGTAAGTGATATAACAAGTATGACAATTAACCAAAAAATATTACATCTTACTTTTTACTGTTAAAAATAATAGAATCTACGAATCCTGAATTCTAACTGATTGTGTATCATTCTTATATACATATGTGAGAATGAAAGTAATTACTGGAATATTTACTTCTATGAATACGTATCTAAGGAAATAGAATTTTAGAAATATTAATTATAGTGAGACACATATAATGCAAGTGAAATAATAAATTTATTGTAAAATAACTAATAATGAAAACAATGAGAAATATTTATAATTTATGCTATATATAATTGAATGATCTAATATTTATGACTGCGTGATATGCACATGATGATACATATAAATTGATTGCAGTATCTAATATTCAATTTCAGTGACGTTCAATTTCCAAAGGAACTTCTGTCAAGACACAAAAGTCATATTGTTACTTACACATCTGTTACGAGCCAGGCGTGCAATTCAATCTACGATCGTACATTAAGAAAGCGCAAATTACATTCAGATTCGTATTCGCGCAATCTCCGTGATCGTCAGGCCTGATTTATCTCGTTTAAGCGTCAATTAACGTGAAGTCGTACAGAACTTACCCACAGAAGTAACCATTATTCAACAACCAAAATTGACGTGCTTTATTCCTTAGTTAAAATCATCCATCATCAACACCAAGTAGTCTCTAAAAAGTAGTTCACTTTGTCCAATCCACTGCGTGTAATCTCATCGAGAATGAAATTAACGAAATAAATAAATAAATAAATAAAAGTAAAACGTAATATTACTACTTTTGTCCATGTGTTCGTGGATTATATTGTATTAAAATTTATATTTTATTTTCAAGATTAGATTATATTTTTATTTAAATTATTGGCTTGTTCGAAAAATTCATGGTGTTTTTAGTACATGTGAAGATATTAGGCATTACTGAAAATTTAAAATAAAAATATTTGAAAACTCATTAATACAAAGATTCTTTATATCAGTACAATAGAATGTCGATTATCCGAAACATTGATTATTCTAATTTCGATGTAGGATGAGTCACCTAATTATCATAAACTGCATGTCTAATAATATTTGCATTTTGGGATCCTTCTTGTTTTAAATGTCCGATTTCAGTTTCTCGCCTGACAATGAGTTTAATATATATAGATTTCATTTATAATTTATGAGTATTAAAAGATGAAGTGACACTGAAATTAAAGATAAATTAGATATTATCCAATATTTAAAAAAGGATCTAATTTAACCTAGAATATAATCTTGGAACTCTGACTATGAATTAATGACGTTAAAAATAATGAATCAAGATTGTTAAAAGTTCAGATAATGAAAGAAACTTTCATCTCCATAGAAGCTTGAAAATATAATGATAAAATAGATCGAGCTATATACAAATGTATCTTGCTGGTTTACCATTATCAGGTCCATCAATTCAAGAGAAAGCTCTTGAATTGAATGCAAAATTATGTAATAATAGTAGTTCTAAAGCATCGACTGATTATTTATTTATTTATTTCTTTAAATGAAGGAACAATCCCTTGAAACATACAATAAAAACTGAAAACAAGTGAACAGCAAAGATACACAGCAAAGCTTACAGATTTGATGTGGGCCGATATTTGAAAACTGTTCAACTTCAAATTGATCTATGACGTGTTCACAAATTTCGTTTGATTATCCGAGAAACCGCTTGTCCGAACGAATCTGTCTCACAATTACAATCGGATAATCGGCGTTCTATTGTCGTTGTCAAAGAATAGTTCTTTCGATTGTGACGCGCGGACATAATAAAAATCAACACGAACGCGATCGAGAAGAGGTTTCCCAGGGAGCGGTGCACGATCCGTAGGTTGCACTGTGTCAATTATATTTAGCACTTCGCCATGTGATCTCTTTTACTGACTCACAGCCATCGAGCGAAACGTTTCGCGAGCAGAACGAGCGAACCGCACATCGGAAACAGAGGCGCGTGTACATCGGGTTCTCGGTAGACTCTGCAATGATGCCTCGTTTGTCAGTGACTCACTAAATGCACGATATATGCACATGTATGTCCGTGCACGCGGGCAGCACGCGTGTAGGACGATACCGATACAATGTGAACGAGATTCGAGCAAGTATCTCGCCTGTATGCTGAACCGCGCTATTCATTAACGAGATTCCCCCTTTACAATTATTTTGACCGCGACATGTTATCAGTATTCGTTCCTCTGTTCGTTCCTTGTTATTTATGCTAGTCGAGGAGTTAACGATAGTGTTCCTATACTTTTCACGCTTTTTTACGAGCAATGACCAGGTTACGATTCTGGGCTAGAAAATTCTCTGTAGTTTGAGAAAATCGGGAGATTTAGGTGAATAAAACTCGTTTATCCGAATTGACAATAGGGGAGACAAAAGTGTTGTGCTGATTGAATTTTCGGATAATTTTGACCGAGTGTACTATAATTTATTTTAATATTTATTTCGATATTCATGTTACAGCTTTTTTTTAGTTGTTGAAATATCTAAATATCTGACTATTTTACAGCCAAAGGAAAAATACGAAATTCCTTTAATAAAGATAGAAAACCAGGCTACGGATCTTTATACATTTTTGAATGATTTTATGACCATAACTAAAAAAATAGAATCTAAATAGAAATTTGTTCCATCTGCTAAATATTCTACCTTATATTTTAATATTCTAATATTTTATATATTCTTGAATAATATTCTAAAACCATTATGTATTTTTTAGATTCTAGAATATATATATATATATATATATATATATATATATATATATATATATATATATTAATATATTAATTACGAACAATCGTTACGAGATAAAAATTGCTAAAGAAAACGTGACTCTTGAAAAGCTCAATGAAGGGGAAGTCGAGCGTGTCGAACATTTAATAAACGTTAAAATCGCAAGTGAATCTATGGCTGGGTGTCAGAAACGTGTATATATAATAGAACGAGACATCGTGTGAAGGCGACATGTTCGATATCTGAGCACGTCACATCACGTACATATATACTTACACACAGTGGAAAATACGTCACACATGTGTCAGCTACAGCAACCAAGCAACGGGATGACGCGATTCTGACGATATTTGCTATTACTCTCGTGCCTATGAAGCTGTTCATTTTTTCTTTTTTTCTTTTTTTTTTCTCTCTCTCTCTCGCCAATTAATGCATCGTTGCTCGTGCATTACGCAAGCGAGCGCGCGATTAGGCTAACTTCAAAATGTCTACACGCCTCAAGGATAAAACTGTTCTACGAATAAAGCGTGCAAATGGCATCATCAATGCTAATAAACAACTAAACGTCACAAACTATTGGCTCATGCCTCCTTTTATTCTTGACCCAGAATCGACCATCTACTCTGAGGCTTTAGGATGCTATACTGAACTTATACTGATGATTTACTCACGAAAGCACGTTCCATTCTTATTACTGAAAATCTTGTTCGTTGATTTCATTCAATTATTTGTCACATGAATAACGAAGAAACATATTTCGCAAGCAAGATTAAATATATCAACATTGACAATTTAAAAAGATTAAAAATTAAAAGTTATAATTTTTTTATAAAAGTTAAAAGGTAATAAAAATTCGGAGATCAAATAGTAAGCTAAATAAGTTGCAGCAAGGACCTACCATTGAAAAATAAATTAACATTTGACTAACATTATTATATGGATATTATTTATGGTATTAGAAAATATAAAATACAAACTGAAATTAAGTTTCCCAAATCTTTGTGATGTAACTCAAATTATTACTTTAGTAATCCTACAAATAAGGGTTAAATAACATATAATTTTGAAATTTAATTTTATAGTACCTATTAAATAATATCGCATTTTTGAAAATATAATACTGGAACTGAAATATTTGTTACAAATCAATCAGTTTAGATAACGATAATAACGTATTAATATTGAAATTCTAGTTTTTAACAATTTTATCAGGGCAATATTTATTTAATTCATTGTAGTTCTATTTCGCCAACAGCGGTTTGATCCTATTTGAAATTTATTGGAAATGTAGTTGAACGAAGGCAAGAAAATATTTATTTTGGAGAGGAAAATATTTTTGGACGACGTTGCAGCTAAACTCATGGTATACACGGAAATTGGTTCTTTTTGTGCCGTTCGGTGTGTATTTTATTGAAAGTAATATTTGCTTATTTTTTTTTTTTTACAACAACAAAACATAAATAACGAAATTGTAGGCATTACCCGTCAATAATTATAATCATGAAATTTCAATTATTAAATAACTTTAATATCGCAAAATTGGGAAATAATTTCAACAAACACTTGTAAATAAATGATTCAAGTGATAAACGTTTCAATTTACAAGATTGAATTTACAAAACAAATCATTTAAGTAATAATCAGTGTACAAAACAAATTACAAGGCAACAATTGTTTAAATTTACGGCACATTCTACAGTTTTAATTTGAAATTACTCACAAATAATACCTACGTATAAAATAATTCATTATTTCTTTCGAGTATTTCTATGTTAAATTTTAAATATCAGAAAAACATCGATTCCTTATCTTATTATCGTGAAACGTTCTTCTCCTCTTATTCAATTACATTTCTTATAATTCGTTCGTTTCAAAGAATCTTCCTGATGCACTTTATTCTCGAACTCTTAGTCTCCCTTCCTTAGAATCATGAGATCGTCCCCTGACGATCGAAAGCTAGTTTGGAATTCGGAAGTTCCAAGTCGAATTACGGAAATATCTTGAGAGTTCCGTATACCGTCGACTATTTCCTTTTCTGCTACGGACTTTTTCCCCAAAGATTTTCTCGTCGCTCAATTCTAAGCAGCGTAATAAAATGGTAAAACATGAAAATTACCTGATCAATTTTATCATTGAAATCAAATGAATAAAAGTTGAAAACAAATTGAGATCTTGAACAAAGAATCGTGTTATTCGTTAAAATGCAGAAAGGATAATTTATGATCAATCCTGTTACGTTCTTTCAACTATATTTAACTCGATTGTATTTTTGCAACGTTGAAAAATATGTGTTTCAAGTTTAAACAAAATAAACATATGTGAGGTTATATATATTCTTTGCAATAATTCAGAAGATGTCAAAGTTCACCACTAAATTGTACACTCTTGAAAACTATACAATGTTGTTACGACTCGATCAAATGTGATGATATAAATAAAATCATGTAAATAGTAGTTATCATAAAAATAAACATAAGTAGAATAATTGAATAGTCATAAGAGGATTTGTGCGCTATGTTATCAAGAAGCAATGATTTTGTTACAATATAATATGTAAAGATTCGATAAAAATGAGCGCCATAAATCTTGTAATTGAGCCTCCATTATTTCTGGTATAATCGATAATCGTTTACACCGATAAAATTAAATGTTTCAAATTGTAACAAGATTGTAGGTTTCTTTAATACGCGTAAGACAGTGTATTAAAGATGTATTGAACATTCTGCAGTATTAAATTTCTCGTTCTAAAAAGTGATTAAATTAAACGGGTGCAAAATTGACAGGTTAATAAGCAATATGAAGCGTACAGCGTGTCATAAGCGTTGCTAATCATGTATTATAGAAGCTTGGTAATTGTATCGATTTACTGGGTGAATTTCGTAATTTATAAATCATTGTTATAAAGACTGTAACGAGTCATGTTCCTGATACGTTTAATACAAAAATTTTGTTTTTATAAAGAATATTTTATTTTCACGGTATTAATAAAATTTTATTTATTTCTTTTTTCACATACATTTACAAACTTTCAATCTTATTATTATTTTTAATTTCTTTGTCTTTGTAATTGTCATAGTATGAATTCTAATAATAATAATAGTGATGACAACAATGATAGATACAAGCAACAAATTATGAGCATATAATTCTTTAGAGATAATTCTTTCTTATATTTATGAGAATTAAATTTTTGAATAGAAGATCAGATTTTTAAATATTTGCATTGCTAATTTGTTACTTTGTTAGCAGCATTTCAAAAGGAGTTATTTCCTTAACACCCCAATGATATCGGACGCGACTTTTAATTAATATTAAACAATTTACGACTCGCAATACCGTCCCCGGTCCCTGTTGAATATTTATATTGATAAAATTGGCGAATTCGCGATTTCGTGGCTGCGATTGTAATGGGAAACGCGTTGCGAGCGTTCGCAAACCGGGCTTAATAAAAAAATGCGCCAGCGAGGCAGCATAAAAATTTTATAGCCCCGGATGGCGGTCTTCCAGGCGTAAATGGAGGAGCGTAAAATGCGTAATGACGTTGAGAAATCGAATAGAGAACAGAGAAAGGAGCGTTAGACGCGAGCAAATCGATTCTGCGGTAAAGCGACAATTATAAGAGTCGATACAAGTAATGGACTGTTTCCGTTAATCACGCAAATAGTATTTCCACCGTTCCTTTTTTTTATTTGCCGTTACGGAAGATGTTACCGTAATATCGTAATTGAATCGTTCATGCGACCGACTGGAGAATGATTTTATCATTGAGGTTAAATTAAAATTAATATAATAAATAATAATTAAATAACAGAGTTAAATGAAAATTGAGGTTTTTGTCAATCAAGATCGTTTTAAGATTTTTAGGATTTTTAAAATTGCAATAAGATATATATATATATATATAAAAGATATGGATGTAAGTTAAAAGATATATGTATGAGAGTTGTAAGAACCGATATAATATCAATTTTGTAAAATCGGAATTGAAATCGATATTACTAAGCCTTTTTCCCTCATAACTGTTTTATGTCGATTTTTTAAGACTGTTTCAGACCATTTCAATCTAGTTTTGATAAAATATGTTATATGTTACAGTTTATTGTATATTAGAGTCTCTAGGCTTTCTAAGATTGTTTAAGGACTGGATTTTCAGACACTAAAAGTATTTAAGTAATGAATTATTATATACTTAAAATGGCTCTCCATATTTTTATACTACTTTATTACTAAATATGATATATGTATGCAATAAATGTCTTGTAACTTTCATATACATTTAATTTTGAATTCCAATTAACTTTTATAACATGTACATTTCAAATTTAATAAATAATGAATATAATAACGAGAGCCATGTACATTGTTTTATACAACTTATTGCGAAGGGTTTCTCTTTCGATGATAAAAGATATTTTTAATTAATTAAATAATTAATTAAATAATTGATAAATTAATATTCACTTACAAAAAGATTCGCTCATTAACAGATCTAGATCACTCCATATCCTCTTACATACTACAAGTGCATTCACAATAAAATACTAGAATATAAATGTAAAAATTTTGTTTGATAAGCGTTCAAATACTTTCGAAAGTCAGTGTACGTGTTTACATAGATATACACGTACAAAATTCAAATATGTGCACAGCTATCGTGTCACAGCGGTGCTGCTGCCTCGAGGAGGTCCTGTCAGAAAGCAGCTGTCACGTCTCTTTCCGTCTGTAGCCTCGAGGAAAGACTCTCTATGGGGTCTCTACAAGCAACACAGCCATAGTTGGTTGTATCTTTGAAAAACATCAACGAAATGAATTCCTCATAGTTATCACACGACAAAAACCGCTTACAACCAAACTGACGTTGCAGTCGAAACTATCCACGATTGTTGGAATAACTATACTGTTTGGATGCAAGAAAAGTCTCAATGATAAAAGTCAATTACATTTAAAAGTTAAATGTTAAGCGACTCGTAAAAAAGGCAAGATCGCAATATGAAATTAAACATCTGTACGTGGAAGTGAAGTTCGTGTGACTCTCATATTGAATAAAATAGAATGAAATATTATTATTAATAATAAGTGGATATTAATAAATAAATATTATTATTAATTTAACTAGATATTTATCTAACTATTGTTAAGTTTTTATCAATTTAATATTAAGGAATAAATTGAATTGGAGAAAGGAGTATCGGATAATATAATTATTATTAACGCACGTGTAATTTTTGAAAACTCCAAGCAAAGTGTGATGAATAAAATTAAATTTAAAAAAAGCGAATGAATTTGAAAAGAAATTTAGAATTTTATTGACAATTTCGCAATTCGAATATATGGAATAATATATCTGCATGGAATACACGGGAACGCGAGCGTATCATCGTAAACATCTGTTACTAAATAATCTACGAACAGCGTCATTACCAGGCAGAGTTTACAGGATTTGTTAATCGACAACCGCGTCTGTTAATGATGTCGTGGCTATAAACCGAAAGGATTTCAGTTGATTTCTGCGCAAACTAACTATTCGCATCGACAGCGGCGAAAATCCGCAGACGACGAATATCTGTTTGATTTCGCGCGATTTATCATCGGTTAACTGCACGCTGCGACACTAATACGTAGCAATAATACGGCATCGAATTACAAACGTTTGCCAAACAGCTGTAATTGATTGCCCATCCTTTGATAACAAATCCGTTTTGAATTTGCCAATGAAAATCACCATTTCTTGATCGCACGTGGTTAAAACTTTTTCACACAAAAACGAGCACGACGGTCATTAAGTTGTTTCGTTTTTTTCTTTTTGTAACGCTGAATTTTATCCAATTCCTTTTCTCAGAAATAATTTCCTACGTAAAAAGAATTGGTACTGGTTTATAATTCTTTTCCAAACGTCATATTTGTAAGATATAATGTAATGTATTATACAATAACATACAATACAATACAATATATAATATAATATACAAAATATAATGAAAATATAAATACATGCATTATATATGCATGTTATGTGGAATTCATTATAAATTTAAAGTCAAATAATTGGATTAATTGTAAGAAATAATTTACGCGAGAACTAATTGACGCGATATCGTTTAAATGTAAAACATTTAACATGTAGGATATTTATTAACATTCAATCTATTGCAACATAAAATATGAATTCTGTTTATAACAATTTTTACGTCAACACTTGAAAACTTATGATATATCGAAAGAAATTACATTTCAGTGAAAATCAGCGAGATCAATTCCGTGCAGTTAAATGTTTCATTATCAGACAATAGTAACTAAAGAGAAGAAAAATTGCAATAATGAAAATATTTATATCAAAGGAAATTTCAAGATTACATAACAAAAGAATGAAAACTATAATAAAAGGATTAAAATTACAAGTTTTTCAGTTTAAAATTCGGAATTCGAAGAACTCGTTGAAATTATCGTCTGTCAGTCATACTGGTATTTTTCTTGTGATTGCAGCGCAATGCGGGTTCTCCTCTCGAAACTTCCGAGACCATGGATAGTTGACGAGAAAAAGGACGACGGTTACACGGCCCTTCATCTGGCTGCTCTGAACAATCACGTCGAAGTTGCTGAACAGCTGGCACGTGCTGGAAAAGCTGACCTGGATCTGCAAAACGTTAATTTGCAGACCGCGTTGCATCTCGCTGTCGAACGACAGCACACACAGATTGTTCGTGTACGTAGCACGTTTGTTTTACCGTCGAAAAGAATTCCTCACTTCCGGATCCGATGCTCCACAAACGAATCATTGAACACTTCTGATATTTTTCAAAAACATGTCCCGGACATTAATCTCAATTTCATTCGAAGTATCTTTCTCAATAAGAGTCTTTTCTTGCTCGACCTGAGAGATTTATTGAACGATGATTTAATGTTTCACACTGACGACTAAACGATTTGTTAACACAAATCAGATTTTCCTGTAAAATTCTCTATAAATATGTAGAATATATCTTTGGTGAATAAAGGAATATAAGTCAAAATAAATATTATGTAAATATATCAAATAATATTAAATGATATGAATATAATTTAATATAGTTTATTAAATAGGATAAATCATTTTTCCATTAGTATTTGTACATAATAACTTTTGCGTTTAGAACACTTGATATTACATGGCACTTTAACTCTCTAATTTAAGTAACTAAAATTATCAAGCCTGGAAGTTTAATATTTAATAAAAAGGATGTAACAAACTAAAAGTGCATCCATCTTTCGATATATTGTAAATATGATATATGATCGTCTTTGAACCTCTAATAAGTAATATTTTAAGCATTCGAGATTATATTTATGATACTGTAATACGGACTAAATACTCAAAAGGGTTAACACTGGAACTATCGGAGTGGTCAAAACGACCAATTCACAATTTTTCATAAAAATCATCTACGTCTATAATGATTCAATTTTTTCAGAAACCTACCAATCCTTAAAACAACGAGAAATTAATTAAACATAGTTAATTTATAATTTTGTGATCTTTATTTCGCAAGAACTTTCATGGACTTGTTTACTCATTGTACTACTATAATTTACACTCTACCTGCTATTAAACAAGTCATTAAAAAATATTGCGAAGTAGAAACAAGAAATAAAGTGCACCCGACAAACATGAATATTTTCAATTAAAATCTTCAAATAACTAAATTTACTCGATTTCAAATCGAGTTGAGGGTCGATAGCATAATTTACCCCGTTTATACCATATTTTCACGCGTCTAGCCGTCCTGCTCGAGGAACAGAGGAAATCAGAGCGAAGTGAGAATTTGGTCGAACAATTCGAAACACGCCAGTTCATATGTAATGAAAATGTTCTTGAACCGACAGATTAATTTCGCGACGGTGCGGTTCGATAATTAAACGCGGCTCGTAAATCCTGTTGTAGCTGCTGGTACGCGAGGGCGCTAACTTGAATGTGGCAGACAAGGACGGCGACACGCCTCTTCACGAAGCCTTGAGATATCACACTTTGTCGCAGCTGCGACAACTGCAGGATGTCCAGGACGTAGGACGTCTCCTGATGGGCTTGGGCGCGCAAGGGCAGGACAAGAAGAGTAGCTCATTCATCGCTTGCTTCCTGGCTGCCCACGGGGCTGATCTGGAATTGAAGAACAAGAAGGGACAGACTCCGCTCGACCTCTGCCCGGATCCGAATCTCTGCAAAACACTAACCACTTGCCACAAAGACAGGGAATCGTTAGTAGTTGCAATTTATCTCATACTGTAGCCATTCTAGCGAAACCGGTGTCGCGGTTCATTGAGACTTTCCCATCATTATAATTGTTGTTGCCATCCGTTGTTCCGTGGATTTAAAAAAATCTCGTTCTTGTTTCTCATTGTTTATCCGTTAATCCTAGCTCTGTTCAATGAAATTTGAAAATTTTAAAAGTTTCCGGATATACCATGCCCATGTGAAATCTCTGATAAAAATGCAGAAATAAATCGTAGAATATAGTAAATCGTATTGTTTGGCTACAGCATTTATAACGACTGAATTACATAGATATATTCTCAAAATATAACTTTTATCTTTCGTACATACATAATTATACTTCCAGGCACGATATTGAAACGGTAGTTCCATCAGCAACAATCGACGAGTGTTTGGTCTGCTCCGATGGAAAACGTGAAATGCTTTTCAGCCCCTGCGGGCATGTAGCTTGCTGTAACGCTTGTGCACCAAGAGTTAAAAAATGTCTGATCTGCAGAGAAAATGTTCTTTCAAGAACAAAGGTGAAATATTATGTATCTTGATAATTTTAGAAATTCGTATTAATTGTATACATTTATCTAATTCATTCTCACCGTAATCATTTCTCCTATTTACGTTACAAATAAGTCTAATTTTTCATTTAAAAATTATTCCTTACCTTCAATTTACGACTTTCATTTCTTCAATTTTCAATTTTAATTTGATATTGAATGTGTTATTGAACGTGTGAACGTTATCAATAACAATTCCGATTAAAAAGAAACGTAAAATTAAAAATTAAACATATTTGCAGATCGAGGAGTGCGTGGTTTGCTCGGATCGTAAAGCCAGCGTACTGTTTCGTCCGTGTGGACATATGTGCGCTTGTGAAAGTTGCGCAGCCCTGATGAAGAAATGCGTTCAATGCAGAGCTCAAATCCAGCATATGTTACCGCTGTCGATTTGCTGTGGCAGAGGAGGTGATGTCACTTACGTCAAGAATTCCAATACTACAGGTATAAAATTAACTCAATTAGTAACTAGTGATATTTCAAACTCAATATTTTGACAAAAATGTTTGAATTTTCGTAATATTTTCAAGTATCTTTATCTTTGAGATACATCTTTGAGAAATATGAATTCAGGACTGTCATAATAAAGGTTTGATGCTTCAAAATGAGATCAAAAGAATTGTTATATATTGTTACGTAATTATAACAATTTAAAAATATGGACAAAATACAGTACTTTATATATATTAAAAGGCGCAACAATAACAGAGCTAAAGAATGATCAAGAGGAAGAAATATCGCAGCAAAATACTGGAGGTGGAGAAGCTCTTTTGATGAATAACGGTAGCCGAGATACATCGCATAGTGATATACAGAAACTTCAACAGCAGCTTCAAGACATTAAGGAACAGGTAAATTATCGATTTTTATTATATAATCACATTTTTTATTACAATAATTAATAGTAGAAATACTGACGATTTACAAAGAGTATAAAAAACGTGTGTATTAAAGAATTGAAAGTGCACGGGATAAGAAAAAGTTTATATAATAAATGATAAATTTCTTTTGCATTACAGTTTCAAGTATATGAATGATACAAGATTTTCTTCTATTAAAAAAAGACATAAATTATCTTTAATTATTATTAATTAAGAACAGGATACATCTAATATCTATCGAAATTTAATAATTACTTTGATTTAATAACAATACGATAATAATTTTTAAATGCAATCCATTAAAGAAATTAATATATCACAGATGATTAATTTTTTTTAATTATGAGCATCAATTGTTATAAACTAAACTAAAAATTTTAATTGTTTAATATTATAAATATATAAATTGAAAATTTAAATCGCTTATGTTCAACTCTGATTTCGATCTATTAACTGGAATTTATAAATATTTATGTTAGCATTTCCTAAGTTAAGTGGAATATTATAGGAAGAAGGTCTAATTAGGAAAATGCATTTATAAAAGTTTATAAATTAGACTTGTTAATTAACTTTTTTTGCAAATGAAAATTTAATCGATTTATGAACATTAAAACACTATCACCACGTAGCGGTGAAAGTGAGGAACTAATCGCTATTGTTTTCTTTATCGCACACTATTGCGCTCTTTGTCTATGACCAAGTGATATGCTGCCATCTATTGGATCTGAAATAGCAACTAATTTTTCATTATTTTACCATAGATGGCAATACATTATTTAGACATAGACAAAGATCGCAATAATATGTGATAATGATAGAGAATGGTTCTATCTTTTCATCGCTACGTGGCGATAGTGTTTTAATGTGCATGAATTGATTAATGTCCAGTTTAAATTTAAATCAGTTTCCTCGAATTATTAATTAAATGTTATGTATATCTTTCCAATATCTGTTATAATTTGAGGGAACGATGCCCTTTTTGACAAATCCTTCCAGAATACAACTAATTTATTTTTATATCTACACAATTATACTTCTAACAAAATTTACTTTCATACTAAATATAAATGTATTTTTTTCCTTTTTAAAATTAAAATAAAGTATAATATTTGCAATTATTATCTTGTAAAAATTGCATTAAAGTATTGCAATTGTTTTGAAAGAAATAAATGTTCAGCAGAAACATTAATTAAATGATAAAAAAAACTAAAAAACTTTCTACATATATTCAAATCTTTTATTTTTTTATATAATAAATAATTAATTTTCCTTTTGCTTTTATATTTTTACAGACAATGTGTCCAGTTTGCCTAGATCGTTTAAAAAATATGATATTTTTATGCGGCCACGGAACCTGCCAAATGTGTGGAGACCGCATGTCGGAATGTCCAATATGCCGGAAGTCAGTAGACAAGCGAATTTTGCTTTATTAAATCTATAAAACAGTCATTTCGAGCTGAAGTTTCATTTAGATACATAAGAATTTATGATAATAATAGGAATAATTAAATATTGCATTTATTCGCTGTGATTCAAATTTCGAAAGTATAGATACATTTTATTTTCTATACTTTCAACTTCTATAAGACTGTAACATAAATTAAGATTTTGTTAAAACTGTCGAAGTATATTTATATACTGCTCATTCTACCACTTAATTAATTGTCATAAAAATCTTATATATGTAATATTTTTTATACTTGCACTCTAAAATTTTAGAGAACATTTGTACATTTAACATGAATTACATATTTTTGTTCAATTGCTTTATATCTATTGTAGGTTAATGTAATGAAGTAAACGGAAATGTAATTATTTGACAGTTATTCTTATTTTGTGTAAATATTATCTAAATATGTCATTCAATTATATGTATATAGATATTATATATACTGAAAAGTTTTCAAATAGTATATATATAATTCGAGTATATACAGTTCATAAAATAAATTCAAAAATTTTTCTACTTCCTATTTTGAAAGCAGAGATAGAATGCAATATTTATCTATTCTTTGTTTTTTTAATTCCTTGCTAACTTCGCATAATTTCTTCATAAATATTATTACTTCAGCTCATTTTTACAATATAAATAAATTAATTCGAGCAAATATAAACATAGATCATTATTTTTGTGAATTAAACGAAGTCATGAAATTGGATTATAAAATAGCAAAATACCAAGTAAGTAGATCGTATTTAACAATAGTGCTTTGTTTTTTCAAATTTACGAAGTTTAATTCGATAATAAGTAAACAATTATTTTCTAGTAATTATTAATCGAAATGATATTAACCAATATTTTCAAACTATCTGTTATGTTTCCATTTTATGCCGGTATGTAATCTGTACGCACAATAATCCTTTAAAGATATTCGATAAAACCATAATATTATTTATTTCAGATGTACTATTAAATTTAGTATTTATTGTGTCAAACATCATTTACAAAGCTTTTGCTTTCCTCCAAATTCCAAATAAAAACAGTAATTAATGGAATAAAAAAGATTTTATTTTAAAAAGTAATAAATCTCTGCAAACTTTACATTTCTCTTTCTATTTTGTTCTTTTTCTTCCTGCAATTATACAACGATAATATGTCGTAACTACAATATTTTTTTAATTACTTTTTTTTATTGCTTTAATATTTTTTTTGTATTTTAGATGTAGTTCGTACTTACTGTCACATTTTCATAGTTATAGATATAACAAAAACTTTATTGCTCTTTTGTAATAATTCTCTTATTCTTGTAAATATTTCACTTTATCGCTATTTTGTTTATTCTGATTATTATTAATATTATTACATTTGCTGTCCCTGCTCGGAATTATATAAAAGTATCCAATTATTAAAAATGTCAAATGATAATGGATAGTGCCAATTAGTTTTATAAATCATAAAACATTTAATTTATTATTAAATATCTAAATAGTTATAAAAATATTAGAAAAACAATTTTTATGATTATTGTGTTCAGTTCAAAGTTTTCCTTTTTTCCATAATTTATATATATACATACAAAGCAATGAAAATTATGTAATTAAATAAAATTAATTCAACTGATCGTTGTTAGTATAAACATTAATAACAACTATCCATATTTTAATACACTATAGAATGATTTAATTACTACTTCCTTTTTGATAATGAAGAAAAGAGGCAAGCAAAGTTTTGAGAAGGTATAAGATAATTAATAAATGTTATTTTATAAAATTTGTTAGCTCATGAACAATCTTTACAAAACTTTGCATCTTCTTTTCTTCCATTTTATTGAAGTCAAATATATAATTCTTTATTAACATCTTCATCATAAAAAAGTGTAAAGATAATATTGCTCATTAATTATAAGTCTTGAGAAAAACATTTATAATAAAATGGAAACAAAATTTGACATCATACTTGAATTTATAAGTTTATCAGCATAAATTTTCTAATTATAAAATTAGTATTTTGCTTATGTCACTTTGCATTTCTTTTCTTTAAGGACATTCAATCTTTTAGCAATTTTTTGCTTCATAAACTTTTTTGAAATTATAGTTGAAATAATTAATAATTGTTAATTACAATAACAGATATCTTTGTATACTTAAATTCTTCTTATATAGGTACGATCATGTAAGAGTTTAGTTAAAAATTACAATTAATTATTCAAAAATTGTTTAGTATTTGATATAACAAATAAAATATGCAATCTATGATTATGTTTAATAAAACAACGTTAAAATTAATGTTATAAAAACATTATTTTTGATATTTAATATTAATATTAAAATTTGTATAGTGTTAATATTAATTTAAATATATTAAATGAATATAATGATTTCAAATATGATAATAATGAATTTACTATTTAAGATAAAAAAAATTTCAAATGTTTGAATGTTAAATTCAATAAATATCAATTAATGGAGAAAATAGAATAGACAATATATATATATATATAATATGGTCTTACCTATAAATTAATTTTCATTTAACATGAAACATTAGAATATTGTGTATTGTTTTTGATTATTGCTCCTTTGCTCTTCCATTTGCTACCACTTTATAGAAGTTTTTGTAAAGCAATTATTATAAACATTAGAATTAGAAACTTTGTTAATTAAATTTAAAATAAGTATACTAACAATTATAAGTATTAGACACTAACATCTAATTTAAGACTCCATTTTCTACAAACTTAAATCATATATAATTTACTTTGAACCAATAACAATAAAAAATGGAATTATAATATCAGAAAGATTATAAAACATTGCAATATTTCCAATTGGATAAAACACAAAGAATATTATAAATATTCAAACGAAACTACTAAATAATTAAGTTTTGTGATCCCCTCTACTATAATATTTATTTCATTGTTAAGAATTATTTGTTAATTTGGAGTCTTAAAGAAGATACAGAAAGTGAATGGGCAATATGTAATTTTTGAACCATTCCTGTTTCATAGTATTTCTATAAAATGATATATTGTACTTAGAGACATTATATATAATAAATATCATTAAAAATAATATAGACATGTTAATATTACAATGGGATCTTAAAATCTTATTATCAAATTATGGAATGGAAAAATTAATTATGAGTATTTACAATTTTTGTATCTTCAAATGACAAAAGTATTTCTAATTTCATTCCTTTGGTTATTTAATCATTGATCTTATTGTACTGTTTTGACAAAATAATGTTACATCACAGATATTAATTATAATAATTATTAGTAATATCTTAATATTTATCATTTTATTACATTTTACATATAACCGTTTTAGTAATATCTTAATATTTGTATTATTTTATTACATTTTACATATAACCGTTTCGATTGTATTCAATAAAATTATAAAAATAAACGCATTTGTCCATCCTGTCAAAAATTGTTTCTATTTATTAAATGCGTAACAAATAATAGAAAATTATAAGATATTATTGATTTAATAACACTTTTTCTTATTAAAAACATAAAAATATTTTTTCTTATCTATTTAATATTTGTCATAAAAATATTCTATATGTATAAAAAAATAAATTCATTAAGGTATATCGCAATAATAATAATAAACAGTATGTTTATGAAAAATTATTTATTTTTGATCAAGAATTTTAATTATTTCATATACAGAAAGCCATATTAGTAACTGAATTTACAGATTTTCCCTTTCACATAAAATTCTTTTAAAAGTTGACAAAGAAGTTTCACATGATTCGTAACCATACACTCCAGAGTTTCATTCGATTTATAACCATACTACGAATTATTTTCAAACCAAAGACAAACCCGTGTCTTTAGTTAAGAAATCTCTTCTAAATCTAACATTCATATAAAATACTATCTCACACATTCGAATGACTCAATTACGTTACAGTAACGGCACTTGATAAATTAGACCGAATTAAACAGGAGAGAATTACTCAGCCAACTTTCATCAACGAGAACAATATTATATAAATAGAACTATTTGTTTATTTAAAGAAGAAACGAAACTATTAAAGAGCAGTAAAAAAAATCCTTTCCATTACTCGTAGACAATTATTAAATAATTTACTATAACAAGATGTAGGGACATGTGCGTAAGCATAATTAGAATGTATTACTATATTAAATATTTAATTACATTAATAACATTCTAGCAATTTTGTATTGTTATTGAGAGTGAGACACAACAGACAAGATTGATGTCATGTCACATTTCGTTATTTTCTATTTCTCAGTACCGCATTCGTTTCTGAATCGAATTCAACTATTCTTATTGATTAATTCCAATTCTTTGCGACCCATTCAAATATAATTGAATTTTTTATTGCACATTCATAATAAACAGTTGTAATACTGTGTACTCAATACCAAAAGAACCATAATACTAAGAATGTGCAAACAATTATACATAAAAAATGTGCAATCTACAATCTAAAAATGATTATTTTTAAAAATTAAAGAAAAAATTATTTTAAATTATGCAGTTGTGCTCCATTTTATAATATGCTATAAAATTTCATAAATTATAATGTTATATATTTTTATTTAAATAAATTTAATTAAGTATTTGTGCTTTGCACAATATGATCATTAGTTGTCAATTAAAAACTTGTTACAAGTATTTTATTGTTTACAATGAGTTATTAAAAATCGTGAATAGTTTTTAAAATAATTGTATTAAATTAGTAAGCGATAAATATTTTAAACCGTAATACATAACATAAAAAATAATAAATTAAAATAAAATCTTTTTAAGTTACTATGCATTATATCAAATTAGTAAATATATGCCAATATGAAAAAACAATTTCTATATCAACTTTAAACATTGCAGATTCTGTGATGCAAATCATGTAAATATATTTCACATTTACTCAATTACTCTTAAAACATTATATTACTGATATTTATGACTTAAAATTCAATATATGGGTCGCAAAGAAAATATATTTCCTTAACATTCAGATGACGAATTTAAATTGGGAGGAGAAATTTTCTTCGTTCGAGTAAGTCGATCTAATTCCACTGCAGCATCATTACACATAGTTGCTTTATCTACTGATGCATTATCTAAAATAAATAATATATAAAATTTTTTTAAAATTTAAAATATCATAAAAGCGTATAATATCCTAAACTTTTATAATACATTATAATACCCACCAATTTTTATTGGACTTGTGCCTACAGTACCTGGTGATCCAGGGCTTCCAGTCTTTTTGTGAAGAAGAGAATTGAAGAAGTTAGCTAGAACGCCTTCTCCAGATTGTGTAGCTCCAGTACCTTTGGGATCCAACTTTTTATTTGGTGATGCAACCTGTATAAAAAATATTTAATATTTGCAACATGAAATTTTCTGTTATGTTCATAACAGATCATACCACAAAAATTAGAACATGCTTTTGATAATGGAATATGTAATTAAAATTCAGCCTAAGTATAAAATACTCATGTATGCAAATATATTTCCTCTGTATAGTAAATCTAACAAAATACACATATTAATATTAATGTTAGTTTAGATTCAAATATATTACAAAAATATAATTTATTACGCTATATTATTGCTTCATAGCTATACAATGGGAAACTACTAACTTAAACATAATAGATAAATACTGAACAATGCATGAATTTATTTAAATTATTTAATATCAATGCCAAAAAATACTTGGTGATCCTAATATTAATACACGGAACATTTATTATGAAATGTAAATATAAATGATACACCTAAGAATATAGGAAGCAACATTCACTGACACAATTACAGTTAAAATTTTCAGGATATTAATGTCAAAATAATTTTAAATGTGAATAAGCATTATCTGTTAAGAGGTGAGAATATAATGATGACATACATGATAAAAATACATAAATTAACCACGAAAACATTGTTATTCAATACTGAATGATTATTAACTGTATGTAACATGACAAGCATGCTCCAATTATAAATGGTATAACCTGAATAATTGGTCCAGTGCTTGCCTGATTCCTGGTTGTGGGAGATCGCGTTGGATCTTTTATACCTAATAATGCAGCTTGTTGTTTCGCCAAAAAAGCTTGTTCTTCTTCTGCTTGTACTTCTACTTCTCTAGCTACACACTAATTAGTAAAATAATGTTTTATTATAAAATTTTTAACTTTAAAAATGTAATTTGCTTATACATACACATACTTTTCTGTTTATTGATGGTTGTGCAATAACATCTCTGTAGTAATCATCTGGTTTCATTGATTGCAAATTTTCATGAAGAATGCTGATCTTTTTCATATTATCCCAACCAGCGGGTCTGCAATTAAAATCATGTTTAAAATATTAAAAATATATTAATGTTTATACTTAGTCTTAATGAAATTACATACATAAGAACTGCATCTTTTTCAACAACTAAAGCAGGTGTTCTAAATGGTAATGAATAAATTCTATGTGTAAGGTATTTATAAAGCAAATCACAGTTTTTATCTTCCTTTGCTGATGTATAGAATAATCCTGCACCATATTGCAAACAAAATCGTCTTATCCATTGTTGTATAAAATCGAAATGTTCATCCCTACAAAAAATTGATGAACAAATGAAGTCATTTTTTAACACCAATTATATCCTTTTTAATAATATTTATGTTATAATCTTACTTATAATCATGTTCTTTCTCAAGAGTAGACATATAATCAGTTTTTGTAATAACAACAACAACATCTAGGCCTGAATTTGTTGTAAGTACTCCTTCTGGTAGTGGTAAATTATCCATTGTATCATCATCTAAATTACGACTAGTTCGTCTTAAAGGACTACCAGGATCTAATTCATCTCCAGGTTCTGTATAATCTTGCCATTTTTTTATATCTATGTATATAAAAAATAATTCGAACTATTGTTTTAACTACTTTATTTCATTAATATATCTTTCAACTATTGTTTTAACTACTTTATTTCATTAATATATCTCATAGAAACTTAAAAATATTATAGAAAATCAAAAATCTTTATATATGATTAAGTAAGTATGTACATGAAAGTAATTTAAAAATATGACTCACTAAATTGCCTGCACCGTTGCCAAGTATCATTATCTAAAGAAAGTTTATCAATATGATCTCCCAAAAGTGCAGCCCAAGATTGAAGCTGGTCAAGAATAGCCCAAGGAGTCGTCATTGCAGCGACTAACATAATAAGTGTATGTGGAAATCTTTCTGCATTTAATGCAAATCTCAAAAGATTTGCATGACCAGGATCACCATCTAATACCCATACAGATAATCTTGTTTGATCTAAATCAAAATAACAAATCCTTATAATATTTTATTAACACATACAAGTTGAAACATTATTAATTCCTAATTGATATTACCATCTCTATAGTCATCTCTCACATCAATGTATGCAAACTCCAAACCAGAACCTTTCTTTGGATCTTCTACACCTTGTAACTTAGCAATAAGAGTGGTTTTTCCACTTTCATTGTCACCTACAAATGAAATGGCTTCTTATTACTCAAATTAAATGCTATAATTTAAATGCTTAATAAATACCTTTAATATATAACACGTGTGTTATAAATATCTGCATTGAATTTATATCATTGAAAGAAAATGATTTTTGTACTTTTCTAATATAAAATATATAAAATTATTTTAAAAATATTCAAATTGAACAATTGAATGTTTAAACAATCAGATAGATCAATAATCATGTATTAAAAACAACATTAAAACATATTAAGCATAAATATTGCATGCGACATTTATTACAATAAATAACATTTGTGTATGACACATACATGTCTTACCAGAACCTTACATTTCAAGAATAGTTTCAAACTTACCTAAGACAAGAATATTCTTGTTCGATGGTAATTTGTTACTGCTACTATTTTGTACTTCGGCCAAAATAGAGGACCTGCATAAAAGAGAGAGTAAAATAAGATAAAATATTAAAACTGACTAATTCTCTGATTTGTAATATGTGGCACACCAGACGAACGTCAAAATATTTATATACTGCAATTGCTTATTGCCTATTACCCATATTACATTATAAAAATTTTCAAGAAGGATTTTTCTTTACACACCATAAGTTGTCTTTATTTTCTGGATCCTCTTTTTTCTTCGATTGAAACCCACTGTTCTGCAACATTATATCAATTGCCGTCGCTGCCATTATCCATTTGACAGAAATGAAATCTACTATCGATTGTACATAAACTGCGGGTGCGGTTCGCAGTTAACTTCATTCAAGATAGGACTTAAATCGTATTTAAATTTAAACTCATTCGTTCTTTGTACTTTATATACTTGATATTTAATTTTTATTTAATATTTTCTTTCTAATAATATTTTATTTATTGTGTTCCATTTATTACAAACATCTATATCTACACGCACCATACACACATATATATAAATAATTTTCATAGAAATACCTTATGTAGGAAATTTAATGTCGAAATCAATATAGATTGATTTTATTATTCATTTCAAATTAATATTCAATAAATCATGAATATGCAACATGTATATAAATACATTTAAATATTGTTAAATAAAATAAGATAATACAAGTAATATAATTGTATCGTATTTGATAATAAATTTAAAAATTTTTCATAAGTATACCATTTCAATATTTTTTCTTTACATAAATATATAAATATTTTGTGCAATATCTCTTTTCAATAAAATTTTTTCTGATCGTTCATATAACTACCATGCATTGTTTTTTCGATTATAATGTTGGTAATATATACAGCCATTATGTTATCTATGAAGTCACTCATAATAGTTATGTGTATATAAATCATAGTATATAAATGATGTAGACAAATACGAATAAAGTAACTATTAATAACTATTAGATTGAAATTTAAAAATAAGAATAAAGACAAAATGATAGGGATTTTAAATGATTCTGACAGTGAGGATGAATTGCCACCTGGATGGGAGGAAATGACAACTAATACTGGGAATGTATACTATGTAAAGTAAATAATATTCGTACTAATACATATTATCATAGTAGAACTTAGTATTACATCAAGATTTAATATAAAATTATCAATCTGTAATATATTTATAAAATATTTTATAAATTATCTTATTTTTTTCTAGTCATTACACAAAAGGCACACAATGGACACATCCTAGAACTGGGCGTACAAAGATTGTTGAAGGGGGTACAATGTTACTATATAAATTTTTATACATATGTCATCTAAATTTTTAATTGACTACTTATATCATATGAATGTAGAAAGTACATAAACAAATTCATATAATTACAGCAAAATATCAAAAGAACTCTTATCATACCTATATCCAGTTATAACTGATATTTAAATATTTACATCTATATATTTTCAACTTGATGATGAATGATTGTACAGTTACTAACAAGTTACAAAGCTAAATTATTGTGAGTAAAATTTGATAATGTTATTTGTTAATAAGAATTACCATCTGGATGGGAAAAATGTGTATCAGAAGATGGTCAAGTCTTATTTGTTGATCATAAGAATCATACAACAACCTATACTGATCCACGGCTTGCATTTGCTACGGAATATAGAGAATCTTCACAACCTGTAAGACAACGTTTTGATGGTAGTAGCACAGCATTATCTGTTTTACATGGTCGAGATTTAAGGCGTAAAGTTGCCATAGTTACAGGCGCCAATACTGGAATAGGTATATATTTCATGTTATTTGGATTACTTGTGGCTAATAATAATTAAAATTTTATAAACAACTGAACATATTATCTTCCTCCACTATTCTCTCAATTTTTAAGGATTTGAAACAGCTAGATCATTAGCTTTACATGGATGCAAAGTTGTCTTAGCTTGTAGAAATCTAAAAAAAGCTGAAGAAGCAATACAAAAAATAAAACAAGAAAGGCAAAATGCAATGTGTGATATATTACATTTAGATTTGTCATCATTACACAGTGTTAAAGAAGCAGCAAAAAAATTCAAGCAGAAATATAGGTATGTTTAAATTAGCAAAAGTGTCATTAATAACAATATATTGTCATAATAAATTTACTATATTTATCATTTTACATATTTCATTATTATATTTTATATTTTTAGAACTTTGAATATCCTTATTTTAAATGCTGGAGTCTTTGCAATTCCTTATCAGCTTACAAAAGATGGTTATGAAACAACATTTCAAGTAAATTATCTTTCTCAATTTTATTTTACTCTTTTATTAGAACATCCAATACGAAGCTGTCGTAAATCTAGAGTAGTGATAGTTTCAAGTGAATCACACAGGTATTCAAAATTTTTTAATAAATATTGCATACACTATGTAATAATAGCTTTTCTCTTTCCCAGTAATAAAAATTCATATGATATATTTTATGTTTATCAATAGATTTTCATCTTTACAAACAATAGAAGATTTTCATCAATTAATTTTGTCTCCTCCTGCATATAAATATTGGTACATGGAAGCATATAATAATTCAAAATTATGTAATATCTTATTTGCACAAGAATTAGCAAACCGGTGGCCTTCTGTAAATGTGTTTAGTTGCCATCCTGGTAATATGGTCTCTTCTTCATTGTCTCGTTATTCATGGATATTGCGGTTTTTGTTTATGCTAGTACGACCTTTTACAAAATCATTGGTATGATAATTATTTATTTAAAAAATATTTCTTAGGAAAACGTAATTACAAATTTTTTTTAATTTTACAGCAACAAGCTGCTAGTACATCCGTTTTCTGTGCAACTGCACCAGAACTGGAAGGGGTAACTAAATGCTATTTCAATAATTGTTATCGTTGTATTCCATCTATCACTGCATTAGACCCTGAACTTGCAGCAAAATTATGGTCTGTTAGTCAAGAAATGATTGTTAATATTATAAAAAAGAATGATCTCTGGGAAGCAGCTTTAAGATGAAAGATATTATTATAAAAAATAGTTATAAATATGCAGAAAACAGTAAAATATTGAAACCAAAAAGTATTTTAATTAGTAAGAAATTCATATTACTTTCATTAAGATTAAGATTTTTATTCTATATTCAACAAATTTGTTTTTATAGTTTTTGTATTTTAATACATTTTTTCTTAAATTCTATTTGCGATAATATATGTAAATATGTATATTGAAAACATATATGTTTATTGAAATTGTATTAAACTGTTATTAATTGTATTAAATAAAAAAATAGAGGAGTTTTTTTTAGAAATTCATTTTAAGAAAATAATTTTTATTTATGTATGTAATTTTTATATATGTATTTAATTATTTTATTAGTGTAAAAACAATAAATGAAAATAATTATTTTATTAACTACCTGTTTTAAAAAAAGTGTTTCTTACATCTTTAAAAAATTTTTATGTCAAACAAAATTCAAACTATAATAAAATGAAGAAGAAGAAGAAGAATATTACAAGAAAAAGAAGAAAAAGAAACCAATGTTATTTTGTTTATATCTTTTTAAACAAATTAGCGATACATGTGAAAGCAGCAGAATTTCACGTATCATATATATGTATATATATATATATTTATAAGATACACATGACTTATTAAAAACTTCTGATTTTGTAAGAAATGTAAAAATTAAAAAATAGTGAAATTATACATTACGGTCTAAGATCGTTATGCATAATTATGTGCATAGATTTTTAGAATCTACTATTGGAAATATATTTGGCAAAGATATAACTTGCAGAGAACCAGTGCATCGATGCGATGATTATCAACCAGGTGTGTTAGTAGAATTTGGAAGAACTGGTATAAAAGTATGTATTTAAATAATAATTATTCTAACACATTATTGTAACTATTGAAGTATCAACTAATGAATCACAAAATAAATTACTTAATTTTTAAAGAAAAAAAAATTTAATTTCAAATTATATATTTTTACACAGAAAAAAAGCTAAAATTTATACATCTCGATCTTCTTTTTTTTTAAATATTGTGAATATTTATCATTGACAGCATAAAGAAATATGCCTTGAAATATCATGTCAATTTTATATGAAGTACTGTAAGTAGAAAATGTACGTATAAAGATTCTTGATTTTAGTAATTAAGTCTTACATCTTTGCATAAATTTTCGTTGAAATTGATATAAATTTGGTAAGTATATCTTAAATGCTTTAGAATTATATTTTTAGAAACATTCTTATAATAAATATTTATACATTTATTTTATTTAATTAATAATTTAATTAATAAATTAATTAAATTAATAATATTAATTACGTTACTACGAATATTAATAAGAATAAATATTTAAAAAGTTTATTTTTTTCTAATATTTGCTCGGTAATAATAATAATAATAATATTTGAACAAGACGAATATTTAATAATACTTACTTTCTTTTAAATATTTCATATTTACAACTATGTTTTCTAAATGTAACACTAGATGTCGTATTCTTAATACCTTTAGTACTGAGACTACATTATTATTAGTATGACCGTTTTGAAATGTCCTTACAAAGTTTATAAAAAAATTACGTATTTGAAAACGTGTTATGTCTGAAAATTATCATTAAATTGTAATTTAAAATGAATCAAACAATGGTAATTATAAATCTGTGATAAATACAGATATGACATTTTAATTACATTTGGTAACTGGTACTGTTTAGTTCCTATATTACTTATTTTTACTTTATATTACTTATTACATTTAATTACTATATTTGGTAACGTTGGTACTGTTTATTTTAATTTTATAATTTTTCTTTCACTTCATCTTATTTTATATTTTTCATTATATTTGTTAGATTGAATAAATAGTAAAATATAAAAAAATTTGTAATATAGCTTATTAATTATTACTTATTTGTAATAAAAATAAATAATTTCTCAAAAATAATTTAAATATTATTACTAATATGGAAAATAGAAATCAAATATATATTTACATGAAGTTGTTCAAGAAATTCTTGATGCCGTGTGGGCTATGTGCTGCAACACCAATAATGAAACCCCCAACTCCTGAAGAACATGCTAAGCCTTGTAATAATGAAACACAAGGAAAGAAATTAATAAAACCATCAGAATTACCCATTTATTCTATTGATGATAATGGGTATTCTAAGCAGTTGCCATGGTAAAGCGCAAGTAATTTGGTATTGATAAATGTATTTTTATTCTTATGTATAAAAGAATTTCTGAAAAAACATGATTTATTCAAAATATAAATTTTTTATTTTTAAGATTTTCTTAAAAAAACATTGCACTGTATTAAAAGGTGATCAATTTATTATGATTAATTTTTTATAGTGTGGAACATCCTTCTATTGTGGAAAAAAAAATTAGAGAAATACGTCAAAGTGTGGCAGCAGTAAAACTAGTATTGGACGGAGTTTTCCTTGATGTTTCAAATACTTTCAAATATCTTGATAATATTAAATGTAATAAAGAATTTATGAATACTTTAATGCAACTGAAACTATGCTATTGTATACAAACTTTACTAATATTAATAAAATTTAATATTTTTTTTTTAGTTGCAGTTGATTATCTCCAAGATGAAGCTAATCTTATGCCACGAATAGGAGCTGTTGGTATTGGTGGTTTATCAGGATTAGTAGTAAGTCTAAGAAGAGGCATACCAACCAAATTAATTGCTACGACTGCAGGTGCTAGTATTGTTGGATGTGTTTGTTTCCCTAAGGAAGCACAACAAGTAGCTAATACATTAGGACATTATAGAAATATTACTTTCAATTTCATTTTTGGTGGTATGTATGTTATTTATTATTATTTTATAGTTGTTAAAATGTTATTAAATCTATTTATTTAACTTACATATTAATCGTAGAAATGGCAAGCAATATGAACTTTCCTACAGTATCATTTATTATATAATATTAAATAATATTAACATTAAGAAATTGAATTCAGAATCTTTTTTACATAAATTAAAAAGTCTTTAAATTTTTACAAGTTATTCATAAACTTTACTTATAAAAAATATAAAGATAAATATAAAAAAATTCTGTAATTGTATTTTATTTAATTTATCATATGTTTATAATGCAAAAATATAATATAAATTTCAATACTGTATTAAAAATTTCAGTGAAACCAGGAGATAACATAAAGGACACTTCATTTTCTGAATTACTGAAAGCTTTACCTGAACTTTTTGAAAAGAAAAATTTATCTAGTCTTTTTGAAAAGAAAACGGGCGATACAACTGAAAAAGAGGAGGTAGGATGCAACAATAAAATTATTTTATTGCATCATTCCTCCTAATCTTTTAATCACGTTAATATAGTTTGCCATTATGATATATTATAAAAATTTTAGATAAGTATAATATTCAAACTCTTTAAAGAGATAAGTATAATTTAGATAAATATAGTCTTTAAAATTTGAAAATTTGCATATTATAAAAATGTAAAATATATTATTTAAAATGTATAATTTCATAAAATAATTTTAAAATTGATTTCTTATAAAAATTTTGTCATAGTTTTTGGAAGATTTCAAGAAAGCAATTTATCTGACACTCATTACGTCTCATTTCTTCACAAAGAAGATTCAAAATCTCTTGAATCAGTAACAATGAAAGAAACTTCTCCCATACAAAATTTAAAAAAGTCAAAATCTCTTAAGTAGATGTATAAGTACATAGGTATCCTTCCTATTCTCCATACTTACTATTATTATCATCATTATTATTATTATTCCTTTATCTAATTTAGATTTATTTTTAACATAATCATTGAATATCAATAATTTATACTTAATCATTATGTAAAGATTTAATTATTATTATTTTTTCCTATTTTAGATAAATACGAAGGAATCGAAGAAGAAAGAATAACGAATCAATAAAACAATATTAATTAATAATTATTTCCTAATTCAATGTAGTATAAAAATTATGTAAAGTTTTAAAATCTGTAAATAAAACTCTAAATTTATTATTAAATACAAAACTGAAATGAAAGATTTTATTTTGTTTATTATTGTAAAGTTACATAGACCAAAAAATAATAAATATTGAGACATATAAAAGTACTTAGACAACTTTTTTGTTTTAAATATCAAGGTAACAAAAAAATTAAATATTTTTAAAAGCTAATGTATGGAACAACCATAACCTATTCAATTACAACACATTTTTGTTGATCTCTAAATACAGAAGAAAATATCTTGTATACCATATACATATATTGCGAATCCCATTGCATGTATGTATTGAAAATTTATTTTATGGAACATAATTTATAGAAATTATAAATAACAGAATAATTGAGGCATCTTAAATATATCGAGTCGCTATCATTGAATACATTATTATTTTGTCTTTTACTGCAACATCAATTTTTTATATATATATATATATATATATATACATAAATGTAAGAGGTAGTCAGTATATCAATTTTTATAAAAATTTTTTAAAAATATTTTGTTGTAATAATTATAACATTCAATTAACCCGGGATTACCCACCTGGGGGTCTAGGGGCCGGGACGTACCTGCACTAGACCCCCACGTGGGTAATCCCGGGTTAACAATGTCTATATATATCTTATACGTTGCTTAACCTATAAGAAGAAACGTTTTAGAAACGTTACTGCAGTGTAATAGATAATATGTAGTCAAAGTGTTGTAGTATGAAATATTATTAATTATATTCATATTGTAATTTACAATTCTTTTCAACTAAAAATAAATAATTAAGTACTTTGTTATGTAAAATATATTTTATTTTAGGAAAGGGTGATAGACACATATTAATCACGTGTTACACAGAAGTTTACATTCATAACAGGCAGAGATTATTATATCACACATACTTGCATTTAAATATCTATCTCACAAAATCAACAATTTATTTAAAAAAAAATAAAAATGAGTGCTAACAAGACAAAATTATCAAAAAGTATCTTAGAAATGAAAGTAAGTTAAAAAGAACATTATATAAAATTCTGCAAGAAACTTTATTTTATTAAATATTATTTATTTATTAGTTTATGAAACGGACGAAAGAGAAAGTAGAAAAACAACAATTTCAAGAAGAAGGTGAAGAATATTTTGGAAATGAATTGACAGAACGTATGAAGAAAGATTCGTAAGTTTCTCTCAATTTTTAAATCAATGTGTTAACAAATTTAAAGTTAACATATCAGAATCAGATTTTAAATTACATATTAAGTATTTGAATAATTATTAATATTTATTATTAATAATAATAATAAAAATGATAATAATAATTAAATATTTTAATAATTTAATGTTATCAATAAATGTGTCAAATAAATCTATTTATATCATTATTATAATATTTTTTGTTTAAGGGAAAGATTTATTATTGAACCTAGTTACATCTTCTGTGAGAAGTTAATCGATGGTAGAGTAAGTTTTCAAGGAATGAATCCTGAAATAGAAAGGTTAATGGAAGAAGAACAGAAAAATGAATGTGTAAAAGTAAAAGAAAAGGAAGAAACAGATATTTCAGATGAGCAAATGGCACAAAATTGGAAAAATTATAGGAAAATGACAAAGACTGAACGTAAATATGAGAAGTCATTAGAAAGACAAAATAACGATATTGAACCATTATCAAAAAAACCAAAATTTTTAAAACCACAATATTAATATTTAGTAGGAATCATTTACATGTATACATAATTAAGTTTAAAGGAAACTTATGTAAATATTATTTGTTTAATTGAATGATATAGTAGTTTCAAAGATAATTATATAATTATGTGTAAAAATGTAAAAAGTTTATACATTCATATTTGAAATAAAAGATAAAGATATTATAACAGATATTAAAATAATTATTATTTAAATGTAATTTAACTAAATATGCATGTAATATTAATTTGTTTTTAAAATACATTGTAATCTTGTATAAAATAATTGTTTTATGAAATTTTAATAACTTATAAATTCCCATTATCTTTCTCTTCAATTAAATCATCATATTGATCAAGCAAATTCCCAAAAATTTCTACTGATACGTTGTTGCTTTTTTTTAATGCTTCTTTCCAAAGAAAATCAAAGCTGTTATTGGAGAATTGGATTCCAATAGCTTTGAAAATATCTTTTATTTCTTGCTTAGTTCGAAGCTAATATTTGGGGTTTTATTAATATATTTATATCTATATTTATATCTATATAATTAAAATTTTCAAATATAATGTGAATACTTTAGAGAGATCTGTTGGGCTAAGACCATGTTTTGTAAAAATATTTGGAAGTATAAGACTATAAGCAGTAGATCTGTCCAAATTTTCATAAGAAATTCCTGCTGTTGGAATATCTGTAAAAGTAATGAAATTTTACATTTAATGTGAAATATTTAGTATTATTTTACCTATATTTTAAATATATTTCTTTAAACTTAAAAAATTAATATAACAATTTATTTAAAAAAATAAAAATAAAGATACGTCTTTTTCAAAAATATTTTTATTATTCAGAACAAAATTTTATCTAATTTAATAATTTAATTTATAAATAATTAATAATTTACTTATAATAATATATTTATAGTAGAATATGTATTCTTTGAAACAAACTCTAATTAATTATTAAAAACATGTACAATAGGATCTTTATATCTATAAATTCAATATCCATGATTTAAAAATGAAAAACAAACATATAACATTGTTGATAATTAAATGGTATATGTAAAAAATATATTAACCTGTAACATCTATTCTTTCTATATTTCCTATTGTAGTATTGTATGTAGTATTGTAAGATTGACATTCTAAAGGAATCTCTGAAAAAACACCATCAAACACTAATGATAAGTTAGTACAAATACTAAAAAAAATATTCTATAATATATGTTTAGCATATTATCTATATATATTTATATATATTATCCAAAAATTTATAAAAACAAATAAAAGATTTAAAAATTTTGAAAGATATATTATAAGATATATATTACTTTCTATTTTTGGTAAGATAGGAAAATCATATTTCCAGTTTAAAAGATTTAGTAACTCTTCGTATTTTATATCATTCTTTTTACGTATTTGAAGAAGATCTAACAGAGGTATTAAGCATGTTTTATTTATATGAATTTTATGGCTAGCTAAAATGGAAAAAACTTTATCTTCTAGTAAAATGCCTGTAAAATCCTACGATCATAAAATCACTTAATAGAATTTAAGAGTTTGAATTCAAGGTTTATACAAATAATAAAATAAAATAAAAGTAATGTAATACTTTATCAAGGCATAATAAATCTTCATAAATATCGAAAAATGATATTTCTGAAATATATTTCTTCAATTTTTGACGTAAACTATTTATATATTGTAAATAACTTTGTTGTACTACCACTTCATTATTTATAGGACAGTCACTTAAAATGTTCAATATTTCAGATCTTTTCTTCCTTTCATATACATTATTATTATGTATCATGTCTATTAAATCTCTAAAAAATTCAAATTAGATTAATTAGATTAAAAAATATATTTTTAAAAATATGACAAACGAAATTTAATAAAAATATTTTTCCTCTTCGAAAAAGGAATTATTATCCACTTTCTTTCCAAATTAATATACATAATACTTTTCACATTTAATTTTATAATTTATGTTATTTTCAATATAAATAAAAATTTCACTTTTTCAATTTTTTCTTAAATATAATTTTTCAGCAATAATATAATTAATAGTTTTAATATAACTAATTAATAGTTTTTATTACTTTGCTTCAATACTAGAATGTGAATGATCAGAATCTGTACTAATCCATGTTAGAAGATTTTTTAATCGTTCACCTTTGGTATTAGCGTTCAATAATTTTCCAAAACGTGAATTTTCATCAAATGGTTTATTATAACTGAAAATATAGTTTAAAGTTTTGTAATATATAAATTAGTGATTACTAATTAATATATTTTACTACTTCATACTGTCTTTTAATTTGTTCCGCAGGTAAATAACTGTTATGACTTTTTTTATACATTTCCAAAATATTTTGTTTTGAAATATCATTTTCTGTTATTTTTTCTTTAAGAAGTTCAGCCATAGTTTCTCCTAATTAGTAAATAATATTTTATACATTTCATTCAATTATAAAATCCAATAAATAATTAAAAATATATTATTTTTTATTATATGTAAATAAATAGTTGACAGCTCATACCAGACTTAAGTTTTTTTCCAAAAGTTACTTCTAGTGGATTCATACCCACTGGTAGATTTGGAATCTGATAACGACTTTTACCAACTTCTTTGTTCCAATAACTATTCATAACAGTATTTCTTAATTCAGAAATGATTGTTTGAAATGATGTTTCTTCATATGGTTGTAAACATTCTTTTACCTTAAGTAAATTGCAAACTCTTTTAAATTTTACTTTTATATCTATTACATAAAATACTTTTATTGTTATTATTATTAATCAAATCATAAAAAGAAGTTACAAATATTAAAAACATATTCTGAAAGTTATAATAAAAAAGATTTTGTCATTATAAATTTCAATCTTACACCAATTATTTGCTTAACTTTATGTATATTATCTGTGTGTGATAGTAATTTTTGTGTATGTTTTTCATTATGAATAAGTATATTTTTTAAAGCTTCAACTTTATCTCCTGAAGAATATTCTCTAAAACAATTTTTAATGTTAGATGTTGATTTATTTCTCTGTAAATAATAAATTAAGAAATCATTAAAATTAAATTATTACAAATTAGTAATATGAATATATATATAATAAAACACTTTTTCATTTTATTTTTAGAATAACATATTCTGCTTTTCAAATTTACAAGAGGGTGCAAAATATAATCATATGATTTGAAAATTCTTTAAAATTTTAAATATATATATTTTATTAATCTTACATTTTATTATTACAATTTTTTTTATTTATATATATCGAATAAAATATTTACGTAATTGAGTAAAAAAGTAATAATGATTAAATAATGTAATAATCTTACGAAGTTTTCGTTGTATGAATTTTCATCTTCATAAACTAAAACCAAAAGTTTATTTCCCGAATTTAAATTGCATTTCTCCATTTCGGAATAAAATATTAAATAAACAAAAAAAGCTTGAAGTATAGTATCATCACTTGAAGTAATTAGCAATTAAAGTGTCGTATTTTCCATATAAAAACAAAAGAAATATGGTAGACAAGTAATACTCTACATTATTCTGATATTTTGTTTTAATATTTTTTAATAATTTAATGTTAATAATTTTTCGTAAAATGTTTTACGAGAAATGTAAAATGAATTTAAATTTCACGATCGATTACAATTGATTTTTGATGGACTTAACATTAAGTTGATGTCGTATATTGCGATTGTGTGGTGTGTACATATCTACTGTACATTTATATTATTGTAGCAACTGCAGAGAAATTATTATAATATATAATACAAGTGACATATGTAATAATAATGACAGCAATTAAGCAAAATACGAAACGTTCCAAATGGGCTTTGGATTTCGCTCACAAGTTCGTAATTTTTCAAGTTTATACTTTCAATGTACACTGTAGTTTCTTTTAATACATTGGCTTATTTAAATCCTTCTAAAATTTGGTTATATTTATGTATCATATAATTGCATACATTCTAAAGTGTAAAGAATAAATATGTTAATAAAAGTTGTTATATTTTTAAATTTTACATAATTAATTGATTTAAAAATGTAGAGGTTATGATACAGTATTTTATTTACTATATTCTATCATTTTATTCTCTTAGTAAATAATTCAAGTTTTTAAAATATTTATTATTTTAATTTATTATTGTTATTATTACTAAGTTTTAGAATATTAATTTAAAAGAATATTGGAAATGTGACAATAATAATTTTCTTTTTATACATGAATTATCTATTTTGTATTAATATAGATATCAATTTTGTGTCTTTTAGAGAATTAAAATTTTTGAACAAAATAATATAATTTAGAATATATTTCTTTGTAGAAATAAGCAAGAAAAGAATGTGGATATTGCTTCACCACCAGGTTATACACCTGCTATTGCTTTATTTCATGCTGTCGATTCAATTAGGGAATCAGATTCCAATCATTTGATAATTAAGAAATCATGGGATTTAGCCCTAGGTCCTCTTAAACAAGTTCCAATGAATTTATTTATAATGTACATGGCTGGTAATTCTATATCAATATTTCCTATTATGATGGTTGGTATGTTGATAATTAGACCAGTGAAAGCATTATTTACCCTTCAGCAAAGTAAGTATATCAAATTATGTTTATACATATGTAAATAAAGATATATTTTATAATAATTTTATAATAAAAATTATCTTCCATATTGAAACGTATTTAAATATATAATATAGACTATATCTATATTATTTAAGTATATAATATAGACTATCTCCACTAAAGATTTTGAAAAGAATTAACAAAAAGTGCCTAAGCAAAAATATCTATATAGAACCAAGATATTTTGTAGATATATATAAAAATAAGGAACAGAAGGATAAAATAGATTAAAATAAAGAGTAAACGATATAAAATAAATTTAAATAAATTGTCGCAATCTGTCATATACTAATATTAAAACAATTTTTGTCTTTTAGCATTCAAAGTAATAGAAGGAACTCATGCCTTTGGACAGAAGTTTGTATACTTTTTGGGACAATTGGTAAATATTGCATTAGCATTATATAAATGTCAATCAATGGGATTACTCCCAACACATGCATCTGATTGGTTAGCGTTTGTAGAACCACAAGCACGGTTAGAATATTCTAGTGGTGGATTTATATATGTATGACATACAATATAATTACTTAAAAATATAATATGTATATTTAATAAAAATATTCATTGTAAGTTTAGATACATCTTACTTTATGTATAAATTATAAATACATCCACTTACAACAAATTATAAATACATTCACTTACTATGCAAAATGTTTTATTAAAATCAAACCAAAATATTGTATTACATGTTTATATACACATATGTACAACAAACTGCATTGAAATATGTTTTTTAAATATAATGATATTAAATAAATCATTATTAATTATTTCTTTTTGTATTCATCTGCAATTTCCTTTATACGTTCTATTATTTTACTAGGATCATCTACACGAGGTATCTGAAATTGACATTTATATTTATTGAATGTCACTCTTATATATATATATAGCTAAAAAGTCATATTAAATTTAAAGAAATTTTGCAACATACCTCGTAGTTTTGACTTATATATATACCAGTATAAATTCCAATGCCTAAGGTTATCTAAAAAAAATATTATCGTACATATATTTTTATCTGACAACAATACAAAACATATAAGAGATATTTAAATATACCAAAAATCTAAACATTTTTAATTGATTATTAAATACAGTATTAATGTACAAATAGTATCCGTTTCGCTTTTTAGCCAACTTCTAAAATCTAAATAGATTTCGTATAAAGATGAGATCCTTTTTCTTATTCTTAATGATATTTTCGGCAAATGTATAATTTACGCAGACTCATCCATTTATGATAAATCTTTTATATTTTGATGGCGTTTATAATGCCTATTATACATAAAGGTTATTTACAAAAATTAAAAGTTTATATTATACAAGTCATTAATTTTTATAAAATCTTTGATTAAGTTTTTTTAAAGTTCTTTATTTAAATTCAGTTTTGTTATTATGTCGTTAAATATAATATTGTAAAAACGACACTTTCACCACAAACTTGTATTGTAGGATGTGTTACTCTATGTATATACTTCCTTTTTGATCGATACCGCAAAATGCGGGAATATTTGAATTACCATATTATAAATAATTTTTATTTTAGAAATATTAATGTTTTAATTGTTCTGAGAGCTATATTTAATATAGCTATATTATAAGTGTTTAGGTAATTTATATGAATGATAACAAATGTTCATTTATACTATTATAAATTATAAATTCATAGTATTTATTTAATTCATATATACTATTATACTATTATAAATTCATAGTATTTATTTAATTTATTATTTTATATGAAGGTTTGTAATTATATATATAAAAAAAATTCATTTCACTTTTCAGTTATGTTACCGATATTTTTATAGTTGAAATATAAGCAATTTCTTTAAATGTTAAAAATTCAAAAGTATTAAAAATATTTTAAAAATATTAGAAATATCATATTGACTTAAAAATTCTGTACTTTAATTATAAATACATTATATTAATAAAAAATAGTTATTTCAGGTAATTCATAATTTAAATACGCATAATTACATGTTAAATATTCTTATATTATTTTAAAATTGTTATAAATCTATTGAAATGTTACACGTAGCTTGCAAATACTACAACACGAATGTAGAATATTTTTATTTCATTCATAACGTGCCATTAACACTTACAATTAGGCAAGAGCACATTAATGTAGCGGAAATAATTGCAAGAGAAAGCAGGACAGATCTAAGATTTTAAATATAATATGTATACGTATATATACACATGTATTTTATATGAATCCAGCTAAACATTTAGATCATTTAATAGGTCATTAATGATATATTTTTAATTTTAATTAATATAGTAGTAACAATTCATTAATTTAATGTTGGCAAAAGTGTTTTATATAATAGATATAAAGTTGTGAATTTTATTTGAGTTATTCTTATGTTCACAAAGTAATTATTAGAATTTAAAGTTCGGTTGAAAATTTGTTGTATAAATATTGTATTAAAACTTTAATTTTCTAGTTGACTAATTATCTGAAGTTCATTCATGTTTTTAAAACATTGTTTTATACATCGAACATTTTCCATTTTTTGCCTTTTACAATGAGTCATTTAAATTACTTCTTCAAATTGCTCGGAATACCGAATGAGATGAATGCAATTTAGAGCATTTTAGAATGTGATTGATGTGTTTGTTTTATAGTTAAGGCTTAAGACTCAGAATTTTTATTTATCTAAGATAATTATTCTTATACTCATACCTGATTCTCAGACAAGAGAAAATAATTTTATTACATACTTGGTAAGTTGAAATTCCGCTACTTCAAACTATCTGCGTCGTAACAAAGTAATTGTCTCAATATCATTTTTCAATTAGACCAAAAATATAGTAAAAATCCTCCTTTATTCGAACCTTTATTTTTCAAATATCTTAACATCCATATGGTAATATTAGTGCAACAAAATTTATGCTAGTAAATGATGATTTTTCAATTATTAGTAGACATCCTGTTCTGATAATACAACTTGACTTATTATTGAGAATTTGAAATGTAAAAATTTATTTGTTTCCATTCCAAGTAATTTTCTATTTGTCTTAAACAAACTAATACTCCAAATATGCTGCACTTCTTCTATCCTTTAAGGGTATAAATAAAGTTTAAGACAAGTAAAACGTGCCTTTCTGCACCGGTATCTCTACGACCAGTTGTGAAACTATGGAGGGAGATCGGCTTGCATGATCGGTCTAGCAAACTCACCGCCGCACCGGTAGGTATTTCGCTTTAGTACGCGACCAAACTAACATCATTTTGTAATCCAGTGTACACACGTGAATATTTCTTTTCAAGTAATACTTGGCTAACTGATGTCTATTACATTTGACTATGCGGTGTTAAACGGTTCTGTTACGATCCTTCGATTTGCCCGCGACTGTACGAATTCTCAGCCTGAAACAACTTCGAGACTTTCTTGTTACGCGACACGCTAGAGAAAAGCGTAATTCCTTCCTACTTGAATACATTCCGTAATACATTCGGCACACAAACTATTAACTTTAATACGTATATGTCTGTCAATTTCATACGGCAGTATATTTTCTGCAAACGGTCCGTGCGTACCCGCGAGCTGAAGTGAAATTTTTTGTGATCATTGAAAACTTGAAACGTATTTGTCACATCGATTTATTTCGGGTCAATCGCGAAAACATTGTCGTCGCATGTGTTCGTTTCAGTCAATGGTTGATGTTACGATCATTGACAAGCGAGGATAAGTTTAAACATGTCAGCTACTATTTCGAAAATACCAACTGCCAATGTTGGGAATGGGACCAATGTAATTTGCGATAAGAATCGTGTAAGTACTGTAACGTTGATGTAGAGCGCCATTTGTTTGGTCTGACAGTAATTAAATGTTTGAATAACGTAACATCCAATCATAAAAAAGAGACTATTAAATTAAAATTGCTATGTGAAATTTATTGCTACGTGAAATAAATAAGTAGATAACATTAATATCACAGAAACACAAAATATAACATTATATTTTAATTTTTCTTTCATAGATAAAATAGTGTGACAATAATTAAATGTTAACATCACTTATTGGTATTTGGCATTATTGATGTAACAATAAATGTCAAATTTAATATAAATCTTTTCATTTAATAGTCTCTTTTCTATTTAATATTTCAAATCAATAATTAATTGTTAGAATTTGTTAATTACTTAATGAATTATTTTATTATGAATTTCTTCAATGAAAATTTAATATGTTAAATTAATGAATTAATGATAGTGAATCATATTTAAATGATTTCCCATAAAAATTATATACGTAATATTAATGTAAAAATTTATACAAAAGTATTAACACAAATATGTGCAATTAATCTAATGCTAAATATATTATAGAACGCAACATTTATTGAATGTACATTTCTTGCATGCTAGATACAATACGCAAGAATTAACATATCAATTTCATAAGATGTAACATACTGATTAATAACATAATTAAATTATTCCACATTGCTTCTCGTATTGAAGATACTTTTTTAAAAATAATCATTTTAAATTGCCGATTCTTAAAAATTATTTATACATTCTTCTTTATTTATACAATCTTCTTTCGATGGAAGTCAGAAATTTAATGAAGTGAATTGAGCAATGTATATTAACGTGTCATTTCCGCCGTTTCATTGTAAATTATGCTTTCTTGAATAATAAATTTCCGCGGTAAGAGAATGATAGCCAGATTGTTTTCCCCACTTTCTTACAAACCTTGATTTTTTTTTAGTTCGATGGCGACAATATTCCCAGACGTTTTTATTTTACAAGAAGAGAAAGTTGTTTTTACGAGATAGCAATTTATTTTACGCTAAAATTAAATGAAATTTTAAAATAATTTATTTTTTCTTTCTTTCTAAAATAAGAAGAGTTTATGTTTCCTTATTATTAAAGAATATGCTGCAATAATAAAATTTAAATTTTTCAGTTTATTAAAATGAATAAACAATAAATAAAAATTTATTTTATTTAATTAAGGATTCATCTGAACATACTAAACAAATATGTTTTAATATTTTGCATTTTAACAAGAACATGCTATTGATAATACTAAGATAGTTGTTAAGATAAATATTACTAATAAGATAATTATGGTTAATAAGTAAATACTTTTCTTAATTAGATATATTAATCTTTTGTAACTTAAAATACGATTATTTGCCATAAATATTTCTTCCTTAAACCATACGTAAAATGTACGTATTTTATATAATAGAATAATTTTATACACTCATAAATAAGTTTTATTATCTTATAATATCTTTTAAAAAGAATCATGTCCACATTTATCTCATTAAGGATCAAACAGTGAAATAATTCATAGAAGTTGCCTAAACGCAATATCATTCGATGACGTAAATAAAATAATTTATTTTTTTTAGGTAAAAGTAAGAAGAATGTATCAAAATTATATACTTTTGCTCAATATACAAATCAAAAATGTAAAGAAATATAAAAAAAAGATTCTATAATTTCTATGATAGCACTGTAAATTCGTGTGCTTCAATTTCTTGAAATATTATAAAAATATAGAAGAAGAACGGAGAAAGAAATAATTTTATATTTGTATAAATTAGTTGTTTCAAGAAAATGGAAGACGTAAGATATTTTCAACTTAACTAAATTATAAAATATAGAGTATCCTTAAATAAAAAAATCAAAATTTCAAAATGCAAGGATTCAAAAAAGCTATAAAATTGAAATTCAAGAAATATGAAAGTCTAACGTAAAGTAGGAAATGATTGTGTTAGAATACCTTACTCCTATATGATTACATCGGACCCAATAGAAAGTGTGCAACAGCGCGTGCTTGATAGGCTTCAATATTGAACTAATACTAATGGCTATTTAATAGTTTTTTTTAGCTATTAGTTAATAATCGTGATCCATATACTTATCTGAAACAAAATCATCGAAACGATGTTATTTAAGGTTCAATGAAATATGTAATGTTATTTATAATTATATTATTATATATATCAATTAATTAATTATAATAATTATATTATTTTCTATAAAATATTAAATATTACCTATAATATATATAGGAATTCCTGTATATATAGGAAGAGATAACAGCTATGAGTTTTCTATTTTCGTACTTTAATGATTAACAACTATCTACAAAATAATTGTGGAAAATATACGTATATTTCTTAAATTTTTATTTAATGATTTTTAATTAATAATAATTGTTTCTGATAACTATTTGTTGGAATAAAAACAAAAGATAAGTTTAAATATAACATTTGACATTCTTTTTTTATGCAAATAAATAGGATTTTATGTTCCTTTTACTATTACTATTAAACTTTAGAAGGTTCTTCAGAACTATAATCTTTATTTAAACATTTTTTGTAAATATTCTATAAATATTTAATGTTAAAAACAGTATAACCTTCATATGTAACGGTATGTATTTCTTTGTGGCAACTGGGGCATATTAACTGGTTTTACTGTAGTTTCTTTTTCTTATGAATCTTCTTGGTGACCGCAATTTTATTGGCATTTTGACGAATACAGATACATTCTCAAGAAAGAGAATCTTAATTAAATGTATGTTTAATTTTAAATTTTTAATTCGATGTTCTATATTAAAATTATGTACATATGAAAAAGATTGTTTTAATAATTTTTACGAAAAATTTTTGTATGTTGTATAAAATTCATTCATTTGCAATCATTAATTCAACATAAATTTTGTCTTTGTTTTTTTAAATAATTGGATCTTACAGTTACTTATTGTAGAATTTAATTTAATATTTTGCACAATTTTAAAACATTAACATCAGGTTTTAATTATTATTTTATTCAATATACGATGTAAAATTATAATCTTATTAATATCAATGTTCGAAGTAGACATGTTGTTTAAATTAAAATATTTAAGCGAGTAAAGTCATAACATATTCAGGCAATAAACGTAAATCAATATTTAACTTATAACAAGTGGTATTTTATACACATATACTACTGGGTGACGATAATGTCATTACTGCGATAAATTTAAATCAGAGAAAAGTGAAAAATACTAAAAATATTTCAGAAGTGCGTGACATGTCCATTTAATTTAGAAACAGATGTAAGAGACAAAAATTGCTATGAAAACAATTTTATTTATCTTGAATGTATTATAATCAGTAAAAAGTATTAAATATAAATATAGTTATACAAATTATATGATTATATTTTATTTAATTTATTTATATATAATTTGAAATTTATCACTAATTTATCGATACTCGATAATGTTGATGTCTATCATTATTGACTAAAGATAAAATAGAGTGGACCACACAAGAGATTTATGGACATTAAATACTGGTTTTTTAACGCACTCTACGCTTAAATAACGGTTAATTGAAAAACTATATCAAGTAAAACGATACTAGTTGGTTAAGTAAAATGAAACTCGTTACAATGTTGGCAATTTGTATATCTCCAAATTTCGAAATATGAAATTAATATTTAAAAGCAGAGCAGTATGAAATAAAACAAAGTAGGATAAAGTAGAATAAATTAGAACAAAGTAGAACAAAAAAAAATGAAGTAAAATACAAAAACAAATAAGAATGATTATTAATTTTCTGTTTACAATCGATGTATTTATATATATTTTTTCTGTTATTATTTGATTAAAATAAATTCTTTCTAAATAATAATTATAATAGTATAATGAACTTCGTCAATAGTATAAATATCTTTTTACATTAACAACAAAATATGTCTAAATGCGATTATCTATACTTTTATAGATATACTTTTATATGTATATGACACTTTAGAATTATGCGTATTAATAAGAAGTGTAAAATTTGATAGACGAAAATACAAATACAAAAAAAGAATCTAATAAATAAGAAATTAATAAAATATAATATAAATCGAATAAAATATAAGTTCTCTTGAACTTTATTTTAAGAGTAAAATAAAAAATGAATTTATGTATTACTTACACATGTATGTATATACATATTATTTAAAGATTTTTATACATCACCTGAAAGCAAAGTGAAGAAAATACAAAAATATTTAAAATTCTTTTTTGGAGACCAATTTCCGGTTTAAGAATATGTCCGTTGTGTAATATTATGAAGCTTCTATATTTTACCACATGGTAGCAGTAATGTACAGTTATTGATTAAGTTTCGCTACCGAAGCGGATTGTGAAGTGCTGCTAGGTTCTTCCTTATTTTTTTAAATTTTCACTTTTAAATAAGCATTTTAATAAGTAATTTTTGTATACGATATACAGTTTCGAAGACTGAGAAAGTATATCTAATATACGTATGTCTAGTATATACATTATCAACTACGCGGTTAAAAAGAATTTTACAAAAATGTGTTCTAGTTTCGTATCAAGCTGTTAACCAGAGGCATAAATATCTTTTTAGGGTGAGTAAATATTTTGCTAACGCTACGACTTAAACTTTACTTTCCAAATAATAATACAAAAATTATTGTAAGTTATTTATTTTAGAGATAATGTTTTATTGTTTTTAAATGATATTTTAAAGATAAAATAATCTTAAGATAAAATAATGTTTAAATGTAACCATAAACATATTTAAAAAATTAAAATTAATTACCAAATTAATTACCAAATATTTATGTATATGAAAACAGAATATAATTTTTAAAGAGTTTTAAAGAGTTATATATTCCTAACTAATAAGATATATTCCTAATATTTAAAAAACAGAAATTTTATTACATAAGGATGTTATCACAATTATTATGTTATATTTTACAATACTATAATATACAAATTACATAAAAAAAAGAAGATAGTTAAATTGACAAGCTTCGGATTAATAAAAGAAAATCAAATTATTCCTTTCTTTTCAATTGATTGTTTTCAGTCACATCAAATAGAATAGATCATTAGTTACCCATTATGAATCGAAATTATAAATTAAATTTTGTAATTTTTACAGAATATTTAAGTTCTTTAATAAATAATAAATTATAATTTGTTTAAGTTTTTAAGAAGTCATTGTATTATACACGCATATATAAATACCATGTAAATTGATAAAAAAAGAAAGATAGTAAAGATGTAAACAGACATGATTTCCAAATATAACATTAATATCATTATTAATAACAAATGATATTAAATATGTCTAGAAATAGATACAAAAAATTACATATGTATCTTTATCGACTAAATCGTGAAAAAATTAAGTTAAAAATATATTAAAACAGAATAGAGCGATTTGTAGAGATTTCATAGTTACAAATTATAAAATATTAATCTTTACCCCTCCAAAAAACGATTAACAATAAAGCAATAGAAAAAACCATATAGAATATCGCTTTGATTATGTTTAATCTTTTCGAATTCGTGAAATTGGTTGACTAACCTAACCTATATAGACAAAATACATAACCAACAAACCGGCGACGTAGCTGGTAGCATCATGTACATATGTATATATATATTTATGTTATGTGTAAAGACAATATATATAACCAAAAAAAAATACCGGCTCTTTTGGATAGTTAGTTTTAGTTAGATATTCGTTTCGAAAAAGTTAAATAATGATATATATTTATACAACCTAAATGTTTTATCTCTGTGTTGAAATAGATATTTAAATTTTTTCACGCAGAATTCGCTGAAATATTCTATTTCTAATCTTTTGAGTTATCATTTGTTTTTTTTTTACGTATTATTTACGAACTATTTTCAAACTTATAATTATAACGCAAGAAATGAAAGATGTGTTTTATCTTCTTGATCAGAATCAACATTTAATTGAACAATTATTTTCATTAATAACTTTTGATCTATAATTTTTTCTGCTTACGTAAAAGACTGAAAAAAATTATGCGGAAGTATTATATGACGTTATATTGTGTAGGATGATTCCTATTTAAAACGTACATTTCCATTTATGTCATAATATTGAGAATGAGTGTTTTAACATGTGCAAATAAATTTATAGTAATATTTTAGACTTTCAGAACATTTATGCTTTAACTTTATTTAAAATCAATGTACATTTCTTATTGAGAAATTGCATGATATAACTCTTAAAATTTTACATCTTTCTTAAGAAATTAAAATTTCTAATTATTTGCCGTAATAAGCAATTAAAAATTATAAATAATATTTTTTTGTAAATATTATTATCAATCTTTTTTAAATATAACTAATTAAATACATTTTGTAATATGCATTTTCTATATATTTGCAATAATTTGGAAGTGATCCTTATGGATCTATATATTATATATAGTATAATTATATAAAAATGCAAATAGCTTGTAAATATAAACTATATTTACTATTTTAAACTTTATTAAACTATGAAAAGAAAGAAATCGTTTTTAAAAATATTTTGTTACATGCAGAAATTCAAACCTTTATAATAAAAAATCTAAAAGATTGTAGTATAATTGCTCTGTATCTTAATGTTAGATGTTTTAGTTACTCCGAGAGAAACTGTAAGAGAAAGTAGAAAGTATAGACACGTTAATAGACATTTAAAACAAGAAAAAGAATAGAATATTTATTCTATTATTTTGATTTTAAATATTAAAATAATAAATTTTGTCTTGCATTTATTTAATTGAACTTTTATCTCGAAATTAAATTATTACATGTAATACTGTTATATATTAAATTTCTAATGCTAGTAATTTGAGATATAATTTATTTTATTTAATGTAAAATTTGTGAAATTTAAAAACATCAAAATTTTAATATAGTTATTATTAATATAATATACAATTATAATAATAAATATTTAATAATACCTATTGATATTTAATAATAATATTAATAATAATATTTAATAATATTTAATTAATATTTTTTGTAATATTATGCAATATATTTGTATGTACTCATTACAATTTCCACGTTAAAATTTGCAGTGTTATAGTAATGTTATTGTAATATTGTAAAAATTTGATAAATTTTCTAAAAGTTATAATAAAATTTGCGTAATTTATAAAATATTTATAAAATAAAATACAAATTTCTTACATCTTACAATTAGATTTTACGCTTCAAAAATTTTGCCAGTTTTTCGATTTACATTTGCTTTATCGTTAAGTTAATAATACAATATAGTTTGTTTACATTCGTTTACATACATAGAATGAGCATACACAAGCAATACGTACGTATATTCATTCTCTTGTTTTCCATTTCTCATATTACAGTGTTACTCCGGATAAATAGAGAACTTATTAAAATGATTTTATTAAATCTTTCAAATATTTATCTCTTTTCGCTTATATTTTCATTTTGTTAAATAATATATAAACTTGTATTATATTATTTTATAGTTCTTTTTGTACTGAACTTATTGAATTGATATTAATTGTAAAATTTTATAAGTTATTAGTACTGCACGTTTTTATGCATTTATGAAAGACTGAAAGTTATGAAAACGTACGAAACGTATATAGTATGCAAAAGAATGTATGAGTATTTAAAACAGTCTTTATTATAATATATAGATAAAACAAATTTCTATTTGGGTTTCCATTTCTTTAATTATATTTGTATTATAAAATTTAAAAATACATAAAAATCCGCAGTTTAGTTATTAATATTAATAAATTTTATTATGTAACATTCTACGTGCTTGGTAATAAAGTACATAGAATTCTAGAAAAGTAAATTTTCCAAATTACAAATGCTCTTTTATATTCGTCGGGTTCAAAGTATAAGTTTAAAATTGATTCAAGTGAGAAATAGTTCGTACGAGCAAACAGTTATACAACTGTTTTAATATACTTTTACACATATTTTATTGCTTATTATTATTACATCATTACATACATGATTTGCATATATAACGTAAAAAAATTATTTAGCTTTACATTAATCAATAATAGATATATAATAGATACTAACATAATATATAATAATATATGTTAATATATGTATAATATATATTTATTTTTATATTATATTATATAAATAATAACTTATGAATATGTATGTACATATATACACATGGAGTTAATTAATTGCCTTGTAATCAATTAAACATGTACATACATATAAATGTTTGTGATATTAAATTTTATACATTTATCAAATATTAAAATATTTTCATATTTTACTCATTGCAAGATAATTTTTATGTTGCTTGATAGGTTTCTTCATCAGTTTTTTTGGAGTTATTCAGAGCAGCCTGCAGTATAGTATTCGCAATACACTCGATACTCTAGAGTTACACGATACTAGCCAACATCTTCGTACACGTTCTTAAGTTCAACTACATCTATGAAAAATATAAATTCTTATTTTCGTAAACAGAGATAGTATCCGATTCATTAACTGAAATTTCGCAAAAAATCTTACTTTATTATTCTAGTAAACTCTTTGTGAAAATAAACTCAATATTAACTAACAGTAAAAAAGCGTCTTCCTCTTCTAATTTGTATGAAATAAAATTATATGCTGCAACTGAAAACAAATGAATATTTAAGCATTATACTGTTGTAAGTACTGTTGTAATTGTAGAATTAATTATTATTATGATGTGAAGTCCTATGAAATTAACACTTAACTCTTGGGAAAATTGATGAAAAATAGTCATCAGACCGATGCCAGGTCATTATGACCCGAAATTGAATATTCGTTATAGATAATTTAGATTTAGCTGTAATGCTTATAATAGCTAATAGTTAGAAACATGTTAGAGAGTATAAATGTATCGTAAATAAATGCATCGCAGAATATAAATATATCGTTTATAAAATATTTGTATATATTTTATTACGTATTGCATTGCATCATATAGAATATTTTATTTTATGATTTTTTTTACAAATAAATATTTACACATATATCTATTTCGCGTAACTCATTCAGGAATATTTGTTTTCTGTCGGTTGAGTTCTTTCCCTGTAATTTTAAGTTTGATCGGACGAAAATTAAATTTGTTACAATGAAACTCCATTTATATAAACTTACCAGGAGATAACTAGTAAATTAGTTAATAGAGTTCATATAATAAGACTGATTTCCAGTGTCAGGGTATCGGGTTTTTCCAATCATGTGTTAACAATTTTCATTTAAGTATGTAAATGGATTCAAGAAATGCGAATATTTGTTCAAATTTATGTCTTCGCATGTCTGAACACAATTCAAGAAATAGAATTTACAAGTGTTACAATTACTTTTCGTGTATATTGTTATATTTCATGTATGTTAAATTACACCATATTTATAATGACTAATTTAAATTCAAATAGTTCTCTTTCTTACGAAGAACTTTAAAAAACAAATCTCGCACGCAATTCTTTACAATTTACTTAAATGATACATTCTTCATATAATGTTCTTGTATAACCGTAAAGTAATTTTAATAATTTTACTTAACAAATCTTACATTTGACGTTTTATCCAGACTTAATTGTAATTATTATTTATATATTCGTGTATTTCATTTATTATTCATATCATCGTTCGAAGAAATACAAAAACTTTGTAAATAAATTCATCGATTTGAAATTGCAGCAAGTTTCTCCCCACGAAATTTAGCATTTCAAAATGAACTAAAATTATGAGAAAGTTAAAAGAAAAGATTTGATAATTATATTCGCATATAACGCGTGATGGAAATAAAATTTGAATCTCGTTTAAACAGACACTGGATTAATTTTTCGTATCTTACAAGTTAAAACAAAGACCAATCTTTTATTCTTTTCTAAAATAGTCAAAAACTACAAATTTGATGTGATCATTGTCTTAAGTTTTATTAGGATTTCTAATATCTTTTTATCAATCAAAGTTTCAAGAGTTTACTTATATGTTATACAAACAACAATCATTTCTACTACAGCAACAATATCGGCGGTGGTAATGAAACACCCAAAAATTATTATAGTTGTATTATATCACAGTTATTAATTGTTCTAATACTGTAGCAAACGACATACTTACACATGACTGTGTTTGTCACGCTTGTTGCAGGACGTAGAAAAAGGTGAGGTTTACTCCAACGTCGCGAACCTCTCGCCGTCGATCTGTTCGCGGCCGGCGTCCTCGTCGCGGACGTCGACGTCGGCCGAGAGCAGGGTCGAGCTCGAGGATAAACTAAGGAATAGCAGCAGCAGGTCAAATGTGTCGAGCGTCGCGGTGGAAGTGGAAATCGGAACGAACAATGAACCAATAGGTAGGTTGAGTGTAGTAGAGAATGGAATGGTGTCTCGACTGTGTACAGTCGGATGCATATCGTACATACGTGTGTATGTGTGTATGTTGTATGCAGGAGCGGGGACGGAGTCAACCACAACGACAACAACGCCAAAGACGAGGACGCGCACGGAAAGAGGAACGGAAAGAAGCGGAGCCAGCCGGTGGAAAGCAGTCGGTCGCTTGCTTCGCCGCTTGGCACTCATCATGTTTCTGATATCGAGTTTGGTCGCCTGTTTGGCTCTGCTTGCCATATATACAGGCTCCATTTTTCTCGTGCAGCTACTGGTCGTCGTTCTCGTCGCGTATTTAGTCTCCGGTGGACGTTTCCGATGGTTCTACGTCGCTCTGAGAACTGCGCCCAGAGACCTCGTGTGAGTACTCATTTCTCCGTATCCGGTTCATCATCGTCCTTTGACGGATTCATGCACGTTGACTCACGCACGTGAGTTTTGGATTTCGATTCGTTTTAAATCCAGTCGGTCAAACTGAGATCTAGGATCTAGGTCGGTCTTTAACTTTCCAACTTGGTTAGCCGAGTTTCTCTCTGCTTTTTTTCTCTCGTGTTTCGTCGATCGTGTATGTATGCATGCGAAGATCGCCCGTATCATCGCACGTATGTATTCAGGACGATCAAACACGTGGTTTTGTTTTGTTTTCCCCGAAATGAAAATTAATAATTCATATTTTCAAAGACGGGAATGAATTTTAGTAGATTGTCACATTAGATATATTGGAATGAGTTAATTGGAATGGGTTTACACCATAATGACAAGTTAATTGCTACATTATAGTAATAGGAAGTTGATTATTAGATTTTTATTAGATGTTATGTAACTTTGTCGTGATAATTAATATAAAATATTAGTTTCCTTATTCGAATGTGAAATCTTGACGTAGCGATAAATATAGCGAATAACTGTGCTTATCTTTAATAAACGTGCATTTGTCGTTTAAAAAATGTGAATGCATAATATGATTATGGATATTATATGATTATAATATAAAGATGAATATTTTATTTTATATTTTCTAATATCACTTAACAATTTAATATTTAAAAAGCCAGTCTCGGCATAAAGTTTCGGCACTTTCGTTTCAGAAATTCCATTTTACTCAAGAAAATAATATTCACAAAACGATAAATCTCAATGTGATAAGGTTTAATAAGGTTTGGTTTGAATAGAGGTTAGATTTCGGTTAGGTTGGGTCAAATAGAATTTGAGTTTGGGTTAGGCTAGGAATGCAGCCCTCTTAGATCAGACTTTAGAGTTTCTTAAATTCAAAATTAATATTTTTGATCTTTATTCAGCAGTTATTATTAGAAAATATAGGATAAGATCATTTTTCAACGGGGTTCTAAAATAAAATTTAATTCATAATATATTTCAGAAGTATTGTTTTTTTTTTTTTTTAATTGAAAAAAAGATGACTGAGGGAAAGAAAATTTCGAACCATAAATGAAACCTTTCAGGTTTCGTGTGACAAGCGACACGTGAAACGAATACTTCCGACCTTCGGGAGGTAATGTTTATATTACTCTCATAAAATAATTGTTCAATTTTCATCAATATGGTCTACTAGGGAAGTGAACTGCATGGTAATTGAAACCCATATCCCTCGCTCTGACAATTGTTTCAACAATAAATAATCATTTTATAATACTAATAAAAATAACAAGGTTGCGAAATCTGCCTGTCATTACTGAAATTTTTAGAACACTAACGATTTTGTCAGTCCTATTTCAGAATACTTCGATTGATCACACAATCACAAACAAATATCATACCACGTATTTTGAAATAATACTTAATGTTGCTAAAAAAAAAAGAAGCTTTATATATTTTTTTTTCGATATTTTACGAGAACGCGATACTTACGTTCCAATAATTTATAGAGCTGACGATAAACGTTTTACGTCAATCTACATTGTGAAAGAGCTACAAAGGAAATTGATTTTTAAAGCGGTGCATTTAGCTATTAGAACGGTTTGTCAATAATGACATTTAAATGGCGTATGTATTAAAATATTTAATTCAATTACGAGGTAATAGATGCACGTTCTGACACATGGACAATGAATCGGAGAATTTTTGTACGCTAATGATTGATAACGAAGAGAATGATTGTGTACAATTTTCGAAACTTGGAATTATGTTCTTGAGACATACATATGTATAGAAAAGTTCCACTCTTTTTATGAAACACATTTCCTGTTCCAATATCTTACAGAATAAGTGTGTATTTAAATAAGTATGTCTAGAACACAAGGATATATATGATTTAAATAAACAGATTTAAAAATAGAATAGAAGAAATAAGTAAACAAGGACAAGTTACAAAGAATTTGACTTTTTTATTTTTAATTTTATTTTAATATAAACGCTCAATTTAATTAAAACAATTAAATTATTTTAATTCAAATTAATTATTTTATTTTCTTAAAAATTCAAAGTTAGCATAATTCTATATCGAAATTTATATGTTTTAATTGGAACATGTAACAAATTATAACAAGTTACAAAATATAATGAAAACTAATACTGTTTTTTCAAGTTATAAACATATAACGATATGAATAAAAATGATTATATACTTTTTTGCAGGATATGCTAAAAAGTTTGGCAACTTTATGATTAAATTATTTATGCTTAAATTTTATTTAAAAAATACGTGATAACAATAAGATCATAGAATTGTAGTTAAATAAATTTAATTTCGAAAATTCCTTCATTTGCTTCGATAAGCCTTGAAACATCGTGGAACTTGATCTGTAGAGACACGATGTGTACTTCGATCAATTAAAAATTGCTGATTAAAAATTAGAGGTATTTGTATTGTATAAAATCTTTTCATTTTCTTATAAGATGATATTATTGACAATATTTACATTGTGCATCAAATTCTTCTTTGCCTTATCATGTTGTTACTTTTTATCACGATAATATGAAAGTTCCTTGATTTGATAAATTTCTAATGATAAAATACAATTGCAGGCATTCGATTTGTAAAATATTTTCTATATTTTCTTCTCCCCTAATTTTTTGAATTCTTTTCATTGTATGTATGTTCTTTTATGTTACATATATGATATGTATTATATGATATTGCATATTGAATCTAATTGAGATCAAAGTTGAAACGTATCTAAACGTATTTAAATAATTTCCCTTGAATTATTTATCAGTCTATTTAAATTCCAAGTCAAAAACACTAATAGTTTTAAAAATCATTAAATACAACAGACTAATAAAGCAGATTAAATTGGATAAATGTATTTAATATATTTAAACTTTAATATATACATAGATACATAGATTTTAATATATATAGATATATAGATACATAGATTTTGTTTTTAAATATATTTATATTAAAAAATTCTAAATTAAATAATAACTTCTGTTAAAGGTAGATTATTATATAGTATCAGTGATATTTCTAATAAATTGTTGATATTTTGAGATATTATGAGATTTTCTAAAAAATGAATTCTTGAAAGTATTTTCTTTTATAAATAATTATTCATCTCAAAACTTAAGTATATACATCTCGAAACTCAACAGTTAAAAAAATATAAAAATTGTTATTTGTATCAAGAGTTGATATAATTTATAAGAGTTATTAATTGTAGCCACGTTTGGCTTAATATATTTAAATGAAGTTTATTGATGGTAAAATCATGAATTTTTTATTTGAATGAAATAAAAGACATTGAAAATAAATGAATCGAACTGAAATTCGTTACAATAATATTTTATTATAATAATTCCATTATAATAATAGAGGCATTATAATAATATAATATATAATTAGAAATATTATAATAGTTCTTAGAAAAAAATTAATGTAAAATAAATTTTATAATTTAATTGAAATTTATTCATCAATTATCAGTTATCAATAATAATTATATATTCATCAACAACAATTATATATTTTATGTAAGACAATTATCTATTTTTCTAGGAAGATGCTACTAAGCAATCATTTCAATTCATTTAAATTTTGCTACGTCACATTTGAAAAAAAATGAGCATACATTATTCGTCTACGAACTTTAATTGATCTAATTGTATACATGCTAATGCAATATTTTAATTTTTAACAATTCTCGACTTCTGATTTAAAATATAAATTAAAAAATATAAATTCTCGATAATACTTCTATAAAAGAATATTGTACAGCACTATAGATATACTATATTCAAGTGTACAGTATGACATGCAAGATGCAATTGCATTAAATTATTATAAACATTAATATTAATAGAATCATTTTTACGAACTTCTCATGATAAGATCAAAATCGCAATCGTGTATTATCATCGATAAATAATTTCCGATTAGATCACCAAGGAAGACTGATTTTTCTCTAAAGAAAACATCACTGACAAGTTGGATCGTAATTTAAATGCAACAGATCTCAGCATGTGGTTTATATTTATTACGTAAATCAAGTATTATTTGTATACACTTGTAATAAGATTGATCGTACTTCTATTGGATCTCTTTCTGCGGTGACTTCTTGTTGGGAGTACATAGTTTATATTTTTAATTTTATTTGTTCTCGATATTTTCATCGAATTTTTGACAATACATTACCTACGCGTAAAATAAATTTATTTCACATATAAATAAAATTGTATTGATGGTCATTATCGGTAAGAAGATTTAATACAAAATAGTATTCTTAATATGATATGAAATATAATATACTTTTGGTACGATATAAAATCGTTGTTGGTAGTAAGAAATTAGCGTAATAAAAGCAATGTATGACATACTCTTTTCGTAAATAATTCATTTTTAGAAACATCACGTTGATAAATTATTCATTCTTGAAAATTCGAAATATCATGACTACCATTTATCATATGAACTTATTATGTTGCTCAAAGTCCACGTTTTGAAATGTCCATTGAATTATATAATATTCTGTATAGATATTTTATATATAAAACTTATATAAAATATCTATATCGAATCTATGTATAAAACTTATAAATATTATGTTCTATATATTTCTGTACAGGAATAACATACTTATTCAGTATAAATATAAATTTAGTACTAATTACAAACAATAAATATTAGCAAAAAATAACGAGAACTTTGTATTTTTTAAATAAAAAGTTTGATGATTTTTTAAAGCACAAAATGTTTATATCAACGTCGAAATTTTTTGGAAATTTTAAATTCGAAAAACCTGGTTTCCTGCTTTTCTCTCTGTTTTTTTTTTTTTTTTTAAATAAAACAAAACGAACTTTTACAGTTCAATTCTATGGCTCATGAAAGCCTTTATAAAAGAGAGTTCAACGACATGTGACATAACATCATTCAAGGTCATTCCAGATTAACCCTTCATTGACGAGCGACGAACTTACATATATGCATTGCATGCGGTTTGATTTCTTCATATATTGTCTTCATATTCCTATCCTGCTTCAAAAGTGAGATTCATTTTTCAAAATGTGAAAATCTTTAATTTTATTGGTTCAATTTATTAATAAATTATTATTTTATCCATTAAATCTGCCAATAAAAATTTTTATTTAGTATATAGCTTATGAAAAATTTTAAATAAAATATCTTTTCATAGTAATAACTCGATAAATTCGATTTTCAAATTATATTTTTAGCAAGAATGTAATATACACATGTTACATTATTATTTACATTTAAGAGTATTTTGTAAATAATTTATTTATTAATTTATTTACTTATCTATCTATGTACCTATATACCTATCTATCTATTTGTCTGCCAACTTTATTTTATTATATGTTATAATGTGATTATATGTTTATATTACTGATATATTGTTATTTATTATTAATATATTAATATATAATATTAGTATAATATTGTATTTTATGAATCGTATAATTACGATTTGCATGTGAACATTACTGATTACTAGGAAAATATCAGTCATTAAATGCATTAAATATTAATAACACATTATTATAATACATTTTTCGCTATAAATAGAGAAATAAATTTATAAAGATAAATCAGATTTTATACACCATTAAATAAAAACTATTAAGTAAATATTTAATGATATGCAAATAGAAATATAAAATTTTGTCGAATTAATACATTTTTTTAGAAACAACTACTACATTAAAAATATACTAAAATGTTTTGCTATTGTATTTATATTATTAATATTATATTATTATTAATATATTTGAAAACAATTCATTAAAGATGATATTTGTATTTAAAAAAAATTCTTTAAAATAATATTTAATACATATCTTTAATTTTTGTTCATATTTTATGTTCGAAATGAGATTTTATGCATCTACCAGATTTATTCTTCAGACGCTATTACTTAAGTCCTTAGTTATTGCTCGCACATGTACATTATGTATGTAATCGCATAGAATTTAGTGTTAATCAATGGTAAATAGTTCAAAATGACGTGCGTAGCATACAGATTTCTCTTGTTACTTTAACTGGTCTGTTGAACCAACTAACAGTAAGCGCTTAAATTTTCTTTAAGATACTCTCGTTGTCAGATTTGATTTGTGCTACAATTGAATCGTCGTAACATACTTTCAATTTGATTTTATTACTCTTCGTCGATTGTTCTTATTTATTCTATCTGTTTTTATGTTTCAATCTATGAACATTAAAAATTGGAAACATGAAATTAGAGATGCAATTTTTTTAGAACGTAGTTTATATGTTATATATAAATGTAATATGAAATATATATATAAAACACACACACACACACACACATCGTTTATAATTTTTTAAAATATATAGTTTTGTAAATAATTAAAAATATCGATAAATTTTGTTCTATACCGGATCCATGAATCTCTGAGTTTTAGTTATATTTCCTAGTTGTTATTTTTTATTCATAGTATTATATTGATATTTGAAATCTTCTTTCTATCTGTCTGTAATGTTTAATGATTTAATGACTTATGCATTAATGACTTAATCGTACCAACATGATTGACATTGGGAATACAAAGGGTTAAGATAATATTTGTTCATTACTGTGCATAGTTACATAAGCAGAGAAGTGTATATACGTATGCACAAATATTTCCTTTGCCTAGTGAAAAATGAATGTGCTAACCACTTCTATTAATTTCTACTGTTGTCATTTTTCTAATATGTGTATTTTATGATGATTTATTCTTATTACTTATTTAACAAATTTTGATTTATTAATATTTTCGATTTATACCGTATATAGCTAATTTTATTCTATTTAATATATTATAAAATATATATCAATTAAATCAATTTGCAATAAAATAACTAGGAAATAGAAGTAGTGGAAAATATATCTATAAAATATCATATTATATCAATGAAGTAAAAATAAAATAATTATAAAATAAGAGCGATAGAGAATAGGTATCACTTATGCTTGACAGTATATTTTTATTAATTCTTACATTTTTTATTAATTAATTAGTAATTTGATACATATTTTTTTTATTTCCTAATTCTTATGAATACTTTAAATTTCGGATTTCTTTTTAGTTCTGGATTTTTCATAATTCATTTTTGAAGAAATTCTTAATTTGCATTTGTTACGAAAGATCGGCTAAGATAATATTCTTTATTTTTATTTCCGCAATGCATTTCACTTCCTTGGAATAAGTTTATTTGTTGAAAATCTATAAAGTAGTATCTTTGGAATAATAATATTGGTTTCTGAAATAAATTATTTATTATTTATACACAATCAGAACAGTTTTTGTCATTTAATGGCATTAAATGGATTGATAGTCGAATTTATTTTCACGAAGATTGAGTGATTTAAAAAAGTAGCTTAAAACACTGACATTTTACTGCAAATTATAGCATTGGTAAACGTTTATCTTGAGTTGTCTTTAAAAGGCGAATGTTGTCATAAATCTGTTTGTAGTACTAAAAATAAAAAGAAACGCTTATAACGTGTTTAAAAATAGTTAACGTCTGTAATTAAAGATATTTGTGAATTATTTTATAGAACTCGATAATTTTGTCATATATTTTAACGTTAATTTTAACGTGTATATACACATTTATACACATTTTTTGACAGATGATTTATGAACCGCCCTAATAAATATTAGGTAACAAAACAAGTTTATACACTCAATTAAAATAAAAAAAATAGGACACATACAGGAAACTTTTATAAAGTGTTTCATTCATAAAAATAATTATTTTCACAATCGATCTTTTCCCAACTATAAGTGCAAATTCTACGTTTAATAAATGCTCTGTTTTTAAAAGTAAAAAATCTACTAATTTCTATTTCAATCATTTATTTCGCATATGATCATCTAGTGCTAACAATAAGATCAGGCAACAGTTGGGAAAAAGTCACAATACAGAAGCACATATTAGGTCAAGCGTGTTTAAAGATCCTATTAATTAGCACATCTGTGCTATATGATACACATAAAAACTTATGTACAACTTTGCTGGTTGTAACGCGTTACAATAAATTAATGTAGTAAACTATCGAAAAACGCAATTCTCAAGTTTAGTTCACGTCAAATGCCTATCGTCATGTTTTATATTATTTTATATTATGTATATTATATTATTATATACGTTTAAAAATAAGCGCAGTTTAAAAAATTTTTTAAAATATACGGAAAGCTCAAAGGCCAGTTATCTATTAAAAGTGACTTGTATCGAACAAACATACTTTTCTGGTCAAAATTTTCAATTCGTAGAACAGTTTAGTTACAATATTATAATAACTGTATTATAATTGCCATATTGCGATACTCAATTAATAATTTTAACAGTAAAAGTTCTTTCTGACGAAAGAAATATGACTTACACTGACTGGCTTCTGAGCCCTTCACATCTAACGTACATTAATAAATAATTTTAACGTAAGTTGATTTTTATTCTTTTTAGAGCTATAACACGCTACATAAAAGTTCTTTGGATCATCCGTAGTCATGAGAGGAAAAACAGGAGTATTGCTGATGTATTTCGGCAATATGTCAATCGACATCCCAATAAAGTTTGTTTCATTTACGAAGATCAAGAATGGACATTTCAACAGGTAAACTTTATATTAATATAATATAATAGAATTATTAAACTTCATCATTATGTAATTACATTATCGTGTATAAATAATTAAACACCTAATACGATTAAAAGCTTGATATTTTAATTACTTTTCGACAGTTACGATTAGCGATTAACTTCCTGCATTTTCTAATGTTTCACTTTTAATAAATAGCTGATGCATCATAAAATCTATATAAACTATTTCAGTGCGGTTAGAAACACGTGTTTCAATCGTTCTAAAATTTCAGCAATGAATATATTTACTTTTTTTATCAATATCTATTAACTGTATTTGTTAAATTGTATTCTTCATTGTAATAATTTAGAAGTATTCAAATACTTACGATTGTATCAACTACTGTACGATTTCCTTTCATAAAGTTTAAACAGTTCAAAATATCGATAATTTTTCATTATTATTGGTTCAGTTATGTTCTTCAGTTTATGTAAGAGATAAAAAAAAAAAAAAATGGAACGAAATAATTGCCAGCCTCGCAAATAATAGCGATAAAAATGCGAGAGGATGAATGTTACTCTTATAAATAAGACGAGACGAGGTGAATAACGTAAAATATGACTCACTTCCTTTCTGTTCAGAAAATTGGTTAACTTTTATCATTTATTAAATATAAAATACTTTAACTCGTGTGTTGTTGAACTCTCTGTGAAAGCTATAGCAGATTCTATGCCAAAAATCTCATTCTCACTTATACAGAGACACAATTTTTATCGTATGACGTAACGTTTGAACTCAGATGTTATATATATTTCAAATTTAAAAAAAAAATTATGGTTAGACTGTAGTTTTTATGCTTTTATGGGAATTTTGAGAATACAAAGATGTATCAAATACACATAATATACAAAAATATATTAACTGTCTGAAGTATAGTACCTGTTAAGATACTTAGTACTTATAACAGTTTTTTATCGTACATAGATTTTATTTTTTACATTCTACAAGAATACTGAAATATTTGCATATAATATAAAATATGAATAAATGTCAGACAGCGTATTTATGATATAAAAATTCACATCTTAATTTAAACAGTTTCAATTATGAATAACTATACTTAATATTATAAATGATTAAAATTTTTTGTTTATTGATATTGATTGTTGATTATGGAATGTTTATTTTTTTTATTGATAACTCTTATAAATAATCAAAATTATATTTAATTATCATTACGGATTGTGAAAATATTTTTTGATCACCAGTAATTATCAGTAGCGAAAAATTCTTTTTTATCACTTTCAATCATTGCCAATTTTACTACCAATCTTATGTACTAATCATTGTCATTGGTAATAGTTACTAGCAGTTACCATTTGTAGTCTACTATTACTATTTGAATACATTAATTTTCTAACAGTAATAGTTAGTATAACTAGGGATATAAGTGTAATAGCAAAGGATGTTTCTATATGATTAGGTAGTAAAGTTATTACCGTTACATCAGATGCATACTTTCCTTTTGTTCGTAAATACAGCTGCAATAAACAGTTGCAATAATTTCTAAGAATTATCGTGTTCAAAAACCGTAAGAAAATTATCACGCTCGGAACGTAAAGTTCGGTTTTTATGCATTGATTTTTTTATACTTAATAATTTGTCATATCATAACAGATCGTGTTAACTATATGTTAGACGAGAAAGTTTTTCTAAATTTATATTATGATTAATTCAAGTAATAAATATTTGAAACTGGATATAAGAAACAATGATAAATTGTTTTAAATATTTTAATTTTTAATATATTGTCAATGAGTTTTTAAACAAAATAGTTGAATTATTTTATTATTTAATAAATTATTAAATTATTATTTATTGATTCTATAAGAAGATGACAAGTTTTATCTTTGATCATTAGTTTTTCATTAATTATCTAATTTAATGTGAAATTCAATGAATTATTTTTCAGGTGGAGGATTACAGCAATAAAGTCGCCACGGTATTCAAATCGCATGGATATCATAAAGGGGATGTCATTGGCATACTTTTGGAAAATCGGGTGGAATTTATTGCACTTTGGCTTGGTCTAAGTAAACTGGGAATAATTGTACCACTTCTTAATACCAATCTTCGTAAAACTGCTCTTCAGCACAGCATCAATGTGTCCAAGTGTCAAGCGCTTATTTATGGAGCCGATTTCACCGATCGTAAGTGCAACAAAAATTATTATTATTATTATTGGAATTATATTTATTCTTTGTTTATTCGAAATTAATCTTCATCCTTTGACCAATTCGTTTATATTCATTTTAAAGAATTTGAAGTTTTCGAGTAATAGGGAGACAATATTTAAATAGTATTTATTGGAAAAGGAAGAAAGATATTGAGATTTTATATGTAATAATAAAAAATCTATTATTATTTGTTGTTTTTTCATCTTATATTCATATAAATCGTAAACTGTGGAACATAATTTATATAAATCATATTATATAAACAATTATTTTGTGCAATTACAACATAAATCGTGTTCATCCAAATGAAAAATTAAATATCCTTAAATATCTTGAAACATTTAATATCAGAGAATTTCGTGGTACTAGAATGATGAGGAAAGCTGACTTTTCGTTTAATAGATTACTTATTTGGAATTATTACAATAACATAATTGAGTGGAACACGATCATGATGTTCTACGTACTTCCAAACGATTTTATTACTACTAAAATTGACTATAATCATTTAGAGTAGAACATTTCATAATACATAATAATGAACTGGCATTTGATAATTAGATTATGGATGTTCCATGATAACAAATCTTCTAGCTAGTATGAATTTTATTAAAGAATGTTATTAGTATCTCTTAAGAAATTCTGGCAGAATGTTAAACTCGTTACTTATTAATTTGAAATAATACAGATAAAAAAACCGACAATTTGCCTGTTGTTACACTCTGTTTACGACAAAATATAGACTCACGACAAGTCCCGTATACTAAGCCACAAACTGGGTTAACTTTGGCATAGTGAAAGGATGAACAGTGCAAAATATACATATGACCAAGTGCACGCTAAATAAATAGTGCGTTTCATATAAGTAGAACTGCATTAATTATTATTTATTAATACCAGTACTCAACTTAATATATCTACTTAATATTTTAAATGTAATATCTTTGTCATGATAATTCATTTAACATCTGATAATTTATTATAATTTTTTAATCCTGTTTACACAATTACATTAAAAAAATATAAAAATCAAGTTGTTGATAATATTAATATCAAAATATAATAATAATATAATATATACATATATTTTATATATTATGTATATTATATATATAAATTAAAAACTCATATAATTCATGACCTCCTTATGCGAAAATAAAATTATTTATTTTTTGTTACGTACAAATTCTCTAAATATATAGTTCTACTGTCATGATTGAAGCAATAATAGGAAATAGAACTAACTATCCCAGAATGAAAGAAAATTAGGTGTTCGGTTGCGTGTCGTGGTCGATTCGACTCGAGGTCCATTTATTTTATAAGCGATTGCATAATGCTAGTGGTCATTATTGTCGATAAATTTCAGTCATGTCAGTGGAATTACTTGTAAAATTTAACTTTAAAATTATCGATCTTTAGTATATTTTTATACATATCTTATAGTTAATTGGAATTAAAGCAACATAAATAAGTACTACATGTTATCATTAGACTATGAATTTTTATGTAAATTCACATTTTTTTGAACACAATTATAGAAGTTATATATATATGATAAAATATAAGTAGAATTAATTAAACAGAGATTTATTTCGTCCACCAAATATTATAGTGAATAACATACTTTATATGTATATTTTGAACATTTTGTGTGTTATTCAATTTTTAAATTTCGCATAAATGGATAAAAATTTAGTGATCATATTTCTGTTTTATTAATATTACTATATTTTACTTTATTAATATTATTTCGTAAATTATTTAAAAAACAATGAGATAAATAAATAATACAAAGTAAAAATACAAAGTAAATCAATCTCGATAATATTGATTTACTTTATCTGTATAAATAATCGTATAAATCGAAATAATCATATTAGATTATCTGTTTTTATAAAAAAAAAGAAATAATAACTAAATACATACATACATACACACACACACACACACACACATATATATATATATATGTGCTTTACACCCGAGATAATATGAAGTACAAATTATTACTTTTGTTTTCAGTTATCACGTCATGATGATAAAAATATTTGTTCTCATCTAAGAAGATATCTATGACTTTGGTATGGACCTTGGAAAAGAATTTTTACTTGTCATAACATTTACTTTTTTAAAGCAAATAACTTTCTCTTTTCTTTTCTTTCACGAACGTGTAACTCTGTTAACTACAAATTTCATCATCTGGAGAAATTCATTTCTATTACTTATTACAAATTCATATTCATTTATGATTTATAAATTTTTATGAATTGTACGAATTGTAAGATTTAAAAATTGTACTAAAATAGAATTGTTAATAAATTTATATGCATCTTCGAAATTTTTATAATGAATGAATTTCAAATATTTTTTATTGTAATAAAAAAATTTTTCTTAAATATAATTACCAAACATACTTATATTTAAACTAAAAAAAAATCTAATGTTTAATTTGGTAAAATTTCTTAAATTACTTTTAAAGTAATGAATTTATTAAAATATATAGTAGGATATAACAAGTTATAATTATATTAGTACAATTAAAATGTAAGAGAAATATGCACACGTATATAGAAGTGTAAGGATCGTTCATTGTTCCAATGATATAATTGCTTATTACTGACGCAAAAATTACGTAATTTTATGCTATCCACATCTTTGCACATATTCCCCCTTTAACAAGAAAATTATAAAGAAAACATAATATAAAATAAAAGTTATATATTATGTTATATCAAAAAAAATTATGTTGTATATTATATTACATAAAATAATGTATTAATAATTATTATAAACCAAAATATTATATAAATATTTTAAACACTATCATTGTATGCTTTTGGTAACAAAATTAGTAAAATATTTTCTGAAGTATTTTCTAATGAAAATTGAAAGAATAATTTTATTACAAATTTGGAGATTATTTATTTTCACTGTAGAACTTTTTTTTAAAAGTTTCCTTATTTATTAAACACACTTTATTTTACATTTATTAATATATAACTATTGTATAATTATTATTTCTATGTAATTATTTGTTTCAGCTATATCAGATATCATAGACTTTATGACTCCGAAATTTCCACTGTATAGAGTTGGTAGCTTATCAAATTCGAAAATATCAAAATTAAAAGACAATGACTTAGATGTTCTTATGGCTAATGTTTCTCCGGCACCACCAGTTTCTGAAGAAAAAAGTGCTTATCACGATCAGTTAGTATATATCTTTACCAGTGGCACAACTGGTCTTCCAAAAGCAGCAGTTATAACAAATTCTAGGTGAGAAACATTGAAATTCGAATATCAAATAATGTATCAATTTAATGTTCTATAATAATACTGATTATATTATAATATAACATTATTATTTATTTAACAAAGAATATAATATAGATATGTTAATGATAAACAATAATTTTGTTAAAAGCGCTTCTTGTAACAACAATTTATTATTCGTTTCAGGTTTATGTTTATGGCAACTGGTATATTTATGTTGGCAAAATTCAAAAGCTCAGATATAATTTATACGCCCTTACCATTATATCACACTGCTGGTGGTGTAATGGCTGTTGGGGCAGCTTTGCTTCATGGCGCAACAGTTGTAATTAGAAAAAAATTTTCAGCAAGTGCTTATTTCACTGAATGCGTCAAATATAACTGTACAGTAAGCTTTTCTACTTTTTTTTTTTATTAAACTTGAAAGAAAATACATTTAATATATTATTTACGAATTAATATTTGAGAAAATATGAACATAAAAAGGAATGGATGTAATTAATTTTTAGATTGCTCAGTATATTGGAGAAATGTGTAGATATATTTTAGCTGTACCTCCGAAACCAGAAGACAAGCAACACAAAATTAGAGTGATGTTTGGAAATGGTTTGAGACCACAAATATGGCGCGAATTCGTAGAACGTTTTAACATTCCACAAATTGCTGAATTCTATGGAGCAACAGAAGGCAATGCTAATATAGGTAAAAATAGAAATAATATACGTATGTTTATATAATTAAACAAAATATGAAATTAATTATTATATCAATATGAGTAGTGATCTTATATTTAATATTTTATTCTTCTAGTAAACATCAACAATACCGTTGGGGCTATTGGTTTTGTGTCCCGAATTGTTCCATCAGTGTATCCTATTTCTATTATAAAAGTTGATGCTGATGGAGAACCTCTAAGGGATGAAAAAGGTTTATGTCAATTGTGTAAACCAAGTAAGTATTTTTATTGAAACAAATACAAATTAAAGAATTTATCTCATATTTCAAATTCCAGTGAAACAATCTTACTCTATAATTTTTTCCTTCATTTTCAGATGAACCAGGTGTTTTTATTGGAAAGATTATACCTAACAATCCATTTAGAGCATATTTAGGATATGTAGATCAGAAAGCGTCCGAAAAAAAGATAGTTCGTGATGTATTTACCAAAGGCGATTCAGCATTTATATCTGGTATAAATTTATTCTAATTAAATTTTATGTGTATGACATATTTCTTTATTGCAATTTTTTCATTCAAATACAATAAATATTGTAAATAATTAATACAAATAATCATCATAAATTTCTAATTTCTTTCTTTGCAGGTGATATTTTAATAGCAGATGAATTTGGTAATTTGTATTTTAAAGATAGAACAGGCGATACTTTTAGGTGGAAAGGAGAAAATGTGTCCACATCCGAAATCGAAGCTATTATTAGTAATGTTATTAATTATAGAGATTGCATTGTATATGGAGTGGAGGTAAAGAAAAAATATTAAAAATGACATTCAATAATAGTTATTTCATTGTTGATATGAGGTATGGAATTTAATAATTTAATTTCTTATCAGATTCCAGGTCTTGAAGGTAAAGCTGGAATGGCAGCAATATATGATGAAAAAGCTACCTTAGATATTGATCGATTATCAGTTGATCTAAAGGAGCATTTAGCAACTTACGCAATACCTAGATTTATTAGAATTTTATCGAGAATTGATCTCACAGGTATTCTTTTATTATTTGTGAAATTAATCTTTTACTATTTTGAATATTATTTTTCATCATTTAAAATTATATTTAAATAATACTTAATATATTTTTAAAAAATTTTTATTTTTATGTCAATTTTTCATGTAATGAATAAAATATAATTAATATAGTTCAAATATTATAAGTTTTATTTTACCATTTTTATAGTGCCATTTTAATTTACAAAGAACATTATTTCAGGCACATTCAAATTGAAAAAGAAAGATCTTATGGATGAAGGATACAATCCAAATAGGATAGGAGACAAATTATACTATTTAAATGAAAAGTCTGGATACCAGTTGTTAACTACTGAAATTTATGAGCAGATTCAACAAGGAAAAGTTCGTTTTTAAATTCTGTCCTAAAATAAAAAGAAATCTCGTGGGAACAATTCTTGCAACTCTTTACATGTGAAGTGAAGAGACTCCGTTTTTCCCTCTCTTCATTCTGCTGAATCAAAAATTTATTTTGTACTGGGATATTATAGTAATAATTAAATTATATAATTTAAAACTATTATTTTTTAAGATATAAATTTATATTTTGTAGAATTCTTAGTATGATTAATACTTACATATAAAATAAGTTGCATTAAAGTTAGAATGAAATGTTTTTTACTTAAAAATGAAATGAATATTATTTATTTTTTTGAATTATGTTAATTATGCTTATTTTATACATATATGTGTATATGTGTGTATAGCATATATAATAATTTATAATTATTATATATATTATATATATATATATATATAATGATGTATATCATCAAATCATCTTATCTTAAAGTTTCAAATCCATTGTTTCTATACATTTTGTAATACATTCTGTATAACAGATAAATGTTTTTATATACATTTATGTAAATTGAAATTACATAAATATTTTGCGAAAAAGGAAGACTTATTTCAAAATTATATGAAGCATATATAGTTTGATAAATTATAAATGCATACAAGGTACTAACAATAAGTTAAAATAATATATAACAGGAAATGCAAACAAAATATTTATTTTGTAACAAAAACCAAGTATAATTTTCCATTTCGAAATTTAGACGTTGTTAAAAATATTGTTACAAGTGTTGTAGAATTGTTTTATGAATACATAGCAATTGTGAATATATATGTCGTAAGTCATATGAATAAATACAAATGTTGATTACAATTTATTTAATAGATCCTTGGCCTGGTTTTCAAAAACTAATGGTATATTTTTTCAAAAGGCAATGCCAACTTTGTCCAACTCAATATATTGACGCTATTTAGCAAATACTTTTAAATTAAAAATTTTACGACCTATTTTTGTAATTTTTTATCAAACTGCAGATCACATACATATATAGAAAAGATTATACATTACTTGCTCAATCATTCTCAATGTAAATATATTCGTATATTCGTATAATTTCAATATATTGTATATTAAAATCAAATTTTTCTACTCCGTGCAAATTGATTGAAACAACTAACGTAGAACAAACAAATAATGCTGCCGTTTTTAATTTATCATTCCAATTATGTTCATTAAATTTTGTTGCTTTAAAATATGTTTTGTCTTATTTTATGTAGCGTTCATTGCTATTAAAGTTGATTTGAATTTTAAACTAAATGGATCATTTTGTAATTCTATGAATAAAATAATGATTTTAAATTTTATTAATTTTGAACAACAATAAAATTAAATTTTTCACTATTAGAAATAATGAAAATATTTTGTATCATTGCCTGTATCAATATAGAACTCTAATAATATTTATAATTCTTCGAGACCAATGATGCAACTGTTAAATCATTTAATATCTCAGCCGAAGATGCAATATTTATGATATGAAATCATTGATGAAAATCAGTATAGTATTACTTGTATTAGTTTTTAAATCGCAATTTGAAAAGTCACTATTCATAAAAATGAATAAATATATAAATGCTATAAACAACATATAAAAACAGTGACATATACGGTGCGTTGACCAGCTATGTAAAATATATTTTATAAGTGTTAAAATATGCTTATCTTACTTTAATACAAATTCAATTGTTATTAATTTTATTGCAAGTTGAAAACTATCATCGATTATTGGAGTCAGTAGCTTCACAAAATCTACCGATCTCGAATATATACGTATTAAAAATATTTTATTTTCTTTATGCTGTTTATTCATTTTAAATTTAGAAGTTCTTTCGAAAATTGTATCTTTTGTTAATGATATTAATTTTGAAATGTCATGTTAGAAATAATTATTATATTGAACTACTACAAAAACACATTAAATTTTAAAAACACATGTCTTCAATTATCTTTAAAAATTATCTATATTTATACTTGAAAAAATTTAATTCATTTTGATATTATACAATTTTAATTCAATTTTTTTATAATAATTTTAACATGAATTAAGATAATAATATTAGCTTTCTGTAATATACAACTTACACATTTAATATACACATTTACAATTACTATGCATTTATATATTTATAGAGATGATATGTTATATTGTATCTATATTTACTGTACATTGTTATTGTTATATCTATTAAAAGCATATAAATATATTACTGTTAATAATGTTATTACATCAAAAAGTAATACATTTATTAATAAAAAATTTCTGTAATTAAAATTTAAGACAAAAATATATTTACATAATTAACACAAGTATTTTAATATAACAAATATTATATTATAATTAATATATATTATTCTTTGATACTATTTTTTAATAAAAATTGAGAAAATAATATTTTTTTATTTAAAATAATCCGTTTAAATACTTGTTATGTTAATTTTAATTCACGTAATAATTAAATACAAGTTATCACAAATTTACTACTTTGTTACTTACAAATTATCACAAATTTACTACTTTATGAGTACATTAAAATATGTAATTGGTTACTAAAATTATATATATATAGATATTTATAGATATTTTACAGTTTGTTTTATATTTACAAGGATCTAAACTCCTAAAACAAAAATAAATTTTTTATATATGTACAAGTTTTTTATTAAGAAAAATGGATATGTTAAGCATGCATCGTGTGGATCACTCCTAGGATACATGCCGGAACAAATTCATATTATTGTCCTTATCACACGCTGTTGCCCTTTTTGTCGATTGCGCCTGTATGTCTGTCCTTGTCACACGCTATTGCTCTCCTTGTCTACCGCACAGATATGTCTGTCCTTATCCCACGCTATCGCCTTCCTTGTCCATCGCGCGTATATGTCTGTCCTTGTCGCACGCTAGTGTCCTCCTTGTCTAATGACGCTAGACAAGGAAAGCAATAGTGTGCGACAAGAACATCTTTCGATCTATTGAAAAAAAATCCAACTTTTTGCACACACGTTTTTCCAGGACAAAACACACATAGAAAGAAAGCGGGGATTCTAATTTTAAGGAGGCACATAAATAATTTTGCAAATTATTACTCTTAATTAGGTTTTTTCCGTAAATAATGCGAACTGTTACAAAATGGACATGGTGGCGCCATCTAGCGGTAACGCAGTGGTACTAATTATTTATAAAAATACTTATTTCTGTATTTTACGGGTCAAATGAGGTGTGAAAAGAAAGCTAAGAGTCTAATTAGGGTAATACAATCACAAAAGTTCACAATTCATTTCGCTAAATTAGGTTTTTTCGCAAATGAAGATTTCTCTGTTTTACGGGGAAAGAAAGAAACACTAGCGCCGCGTTGTGGCACACCGGTGGAACTAAACGCTCTATAACCATAAAAGGAGAATAATTAATTTTAATTTTTTACGCCACAAATTTACACTACACGGGCATATATTTCAAAGATAATGCTATCAATTACGTTCGCAAATAAATTTGAAACAAATATTCACTATAGTTTCCGAGAAATTATGCGCACACTGCATGATTTCTGCTAAATAATTTCTTCTCGTAATTTGTGGAAAAACTGTCACCTGTCATTTAGATGCAATAGTGGCGCCATCTATTGACAACTCGGCGGTACTAAAAGTAGAAAATTCTGTTTTTAGTACTACCGAGTTGTCAATAGATGGCGTTACTGTTGCATTTAAACATTGACAGGTGACAGTTTTTCCACAAATCACGAGAAGAAATTAATTAGGAGGAATCATTTGTGAACTGTTATGGTTGCGTCTCCGATTTTAGAGACCCTAAGCTTGCATTTTATGTTTTGTTTAAGTATAATTTACGTATATACAGAATGTTTCAATTTCGTTTACGTTAGTAGTAGTGCCAGTAGTGTGCATAATTTCTCGGAAACTATAGTGAATATTTGTTTCAAATTTATTTGCGAACGTAATTGATAGCATTATCTTTGAAATATATGCCCGTGTAGTGCAAATTTGTGGCGTAAAAAATTAAAATTAATTATTCTCCTTTTATGGTTATAGAGCGTTTAGTTCCACCGGTGTGCCACAACGCGGCGCTAGTGTTTCTTTCTTTCCCCGTAAAACAGAGAAATCTTCATTTGCGAAAAAACCTAATTTAGCGAAATGAATTGTGAACTTTTGTGATTGTATTACCCTAATTAGACTCTTAGCTTTCTTTTCACACCTCATTTGACCCGTAAAATACAGAAATAAGTATTTTTATAAATAATTAGTACCACTGCGTTACCGCTAGATGGCGCCACCATGTCCATTTTGTAACAGTTCGCATTATTTACGGAAAAAACCTAATTAAGAGTAATAATTTGCAAAATTTTTTATGTGCCTCCTTAAAATTAGAATCCCCGCTTTCTTTCTATGTGTGTTTTGTCCTGGAAAAACGTGTGTGCAAAAAGTTGGATTTTTTTTCAATAGATCGAAAGATGTTCTTGTCGCACACTATTGCTTTCCTTGTCTAGCGTCATTAGACAAGGAGGACACTAGCGTGCGACAAGGACAGACATATACGCGCGATGGACAAGGAAGGCGATAGCGTGGGATAAGGACAGACATATCTGTGCGGTTATTTTGCTTGGGGATTACGAGAGTAATGATTGTGATTATAATAGATGAGAAACTAATTTTTTTGATAGAAAGAATCATTTATGGTGATTCACTTGATTGCTATTTTATGTCTAAACGAGTTCAAATATGTTTCACTGCGTTTGTGGTATATTGAAATCATTTATCTATTAATATAAATATTGATATTTTTGATATAAACTGTAATTAAATAATAATTTAATAATATTTCAAACACTAAAGAAAATATGAAATTTCAACAAGAGGTTGATTTCTGGAATTTTATAAATTATTAAATAAAAAATTAAATAGAAATAATTAATAAAATTAATAAAATATTATTTACAAACTATAAGTAATATCATAATTAACTTTTTACGAAATCTATAATCCATTATTAACAGATACATCTCTATTATAATACATTACTTGTAATTAATAATTATAAATAAATCTTAATTACAGATTGCCCAATAAAAATTCTGTATGTAATATATCAGTTTAATCTGTTTTCTAAACTTTAATATTTTGTCATAAATTCAGTTTTTACTAATTAAGTAATAAAATCTGTGTTATACATTTTAGTACTTAAAAATATTCCAAATTTTAACATTGCTCCATTTTTAGGTTCGATAAAAATATTTTCTTCAGTAGCCCAATCATTATTTGCAATCTCTGAAAAAAGCAATAAATAAATCAACACAACGTAATTTATACATTTTTAAGAAACTTAAATATACAATAAAAGACTAATAAATATATTAGACAGTTATATTTAATGTCAGGAAATAGAAGCAAAAATTTTAAAAAGAGCATTATTTTTAATATAGTAGTAAATACCTACTTGGTTTAATTTCTGATGGCTTCGAAAATAATGTTACACGTGATTTTTTCAAGAGAATTTTTTCCAAACATCCTAATTTCACCAATATCTGTCATAAAAATAAATTTTACGAAATTTAATAGAAGTACTTAAGTATAATTAAAAAATTTTAAATACATACTTAGACATATAATTATGAAAAATGGTTTATTATAAAACTAATATAACACACCATACTATATAAAAAAATAATTGCAATATTCCATTAAAATAGAATCTTACAATGGAAATTTTATTACAGAAAATAAAAAGTTAAAATTATATAATTATCTACAGATACTAAGAATTTACCTCGATCAATTCTCGTGTATGACATGGTTGAAGAGCTGGGACAAATCTATATTGTATTTTAGATAACGCTATACCTGGATGCGTTAAACAGTATGACAAAATTGATCCCAACATACGATCAAATACTCTACGATTTAAAACACCATCTATTCGAATCCATGGTTTTATAACTACCTTTATTTCTTGTTTTGAACTAAAACAAATAAAATACATTTGAGTGCCATCTATTTTGTAATCTATCTAGAATAACTTGATTGAATTTTAAATTGTACAAATAAATATTGAAACGAATAAATAAATAAATATAATTTCATTTACTTTGAATTTAATTGCTTCACAGGTTTAGATGTATCTTTTTGGTGATGTAATTTAATCCTTTTTCTTGGCATTCTTTTCTTCATCTCCGTATTATATTCTTCATCACTATGACTAGATGTATCTTTAGTAGAATCTTCACTTTTATTTTCATTGCTATCTTTTATTTCTAGCTGAACATCTTCTCCAGTTATATTTCCACTGGCAATTTTAGATGATTCTTTTTCCAATAATTTAGTGGGACTTTGATTGATTTCTTTTATTGTATTTACATCATTATCTTTGTTTGATGCTTCTTTAGGTTCTGTCACATATATAGTTCCTTTCGGCACTGGTATAAGTGATTCTTTCTCAAGACGGCATATTTTATATGAGTTTATTAACCAAGAATCAACATAACGATGATGTATATATCGGACTACAGTTACACCAGATCGCAAAAATAGATGATTATTGGTAAAGAAAGAAACAATTTGATATAAATTTTCTCCTAAAAGATCTTCAAATTCATCCTGTGAAAGAATAATTAATTAAAATATAATGTAAAATATTCTACTTTTAAAATATAGTTCTATTTATTCCAAAGAGATATTTACTTACTATCAAATCTTGAATAGTAGCTCCAAATTCTTTTTTGTCACATACAAATTCATAAACTGTGTCCATATTGTTCAAATTCAATGAAAAATCATTAGGTAAAATTTTTTTTAAATCAGAGAATGAAATATTATTCTTAGGAAAAACTGCAAATTTATTTACTTCTTGTATTAAATCATTTATAGTATTTAATCTTAAAGGCAATAAGTCTGAGGGTATTGGAAGATCTCTAAAAACTTCTCTGACATTTTGTGAATTTGATCGATATAAAGAATAAAAAACTTTAAACATATTTACTACAAAATATTCATGTGCATGATGGCTATCTGCTACTGTTAATTCACTTAATTCTTCTCTCATCCGTAATAAAGCTATACGATTATACCGCTTGTGTATATCATCAATTTTGCAACATGAATTCAAATAATTCTGTTCTGTAGGAATATTTTTTAAAATATCACTAACACGTGTAAAGCCATGTTCACTTTTTCTTGATTGTAATGAAATTTCAAACTCCTTATTTGAAATATCTTTTTCATTGTTACATTTTACATTATTAATTTCAGTTGTTTTATTGTTGGAATGTTCCTTTGAATTTTCATTTTGTATTTTATTTGATATTTCAGTTAAAATAACATCATTCTTTTGCAATACTTCTTCACTCTTTTCTGCATTGACGATATCATGATCTAATATTATTTTCTTTGGAATAGGTTCATTTAAATCAAACATTTCATTCTTTCGTTTTTTTCTTTCAGATGTAACTAATTTATTCCTATCTGTATTCAATTGTGGATTTAAATGAGATGAAGATGGACTTTCGATATTTAATATTTTATCCTCATATTTATTGCTTTCACTTTCTGATAATAATACAGAATTATATTGTACCTGGATTTCATTTTCAAATTCAGACAATTTATTTAAACTTTCTTCAGTACTGTTTATTTGCACATCTGTTTCCATTATTAAATTCTCATCACAAAGTGTTGAACGTTCGACATCATCTGTGTTTAATACAATTTTAGTTCCATCTTGAAATTTAATTATATTCTGTTCATCGTCAATTACATTACGGCCGTTCTCCTCGTCAGTATCGAAATTTATTTCGTCATAGTCAATAAAAGATTTCGCATCTTCGAAATTTCTTTTCTCACCTTCAAATTCTTGTAAAAGTGTATTCTTTTCTGTATCCAAATCCGAAAAGCCCTCTTTATTTAATTTTCCATTAGCATTACATATATTGTTATAATGTACAGTATCAACTTTAGAATCGAAGCTTTTGTCGTTATGCTCTTCAAGATCAATTGCACTACTGTTTTGCAAAGAAAATTCTTTTATAAATTTCAAATTATCTAAATTAGCTAATACATCTTGATATCGTTTAGCTATTCTAAAATATGTTTCATCTTTTTCATTTAATCTAGGATCAAGCATTATAACTTGATCGGGTATTTCAATATCAAAATCTATTTGATCTTGTACGATATAGTCATGTATAGCTCCTATTAAACCACCAGTAGTTGGAAACACTTCAATGCCATTAAAATTATCTGATGCTTTACTTTGATCATTCATTTGGTTATGACAGTACCAATTACTAAGTTTATAGAAAACATCATATGATTCTTTGAATATATTATACGGCCATTTAGTGTGAAATTTATATATGTAATTACTGCTTAATTGATACTGAGAGCTACTCATCGGCATATAATTACCATATTTTCTTATACTAGTCAATTGATTCTTTTTAATGGTAACCATTTGATCGCTACGACTTTTTGCCATAGCATTTCTTAATAACATCTCTGGATATTGCTGATATATTTTGAATAATTGGTATGCCCAGGATCTTCTGTCTTTTCCACAACACATGGAACTATTAATGACAGAATTTATGACTGAAAAATGTATATCGTTGACATTCCGAATATCTTTCGTGAAACCACGATTATAGAATGGTTTTGTAGGATGTACAATTTTATAAAATAAATTAAATTCTTGCACTGTTTTTGGCACAGGCAATGGTTCTTTAGATCCAACATCTGAAATATCATAGTATTTCTTTGCAATATAAGTAATAAGTGATTTAAACGCCTCTGTAACTTGTTTTTCATATTCAGAGGAATTTTTATGTTTTTCTTTAAGTTTATCCACAATACCACCAAAGCGTTTTTTGAGGAAGAAATTCTGTTTGAGCTCTTCAACTCCTAATGCAACAATGTCAACATTTCGTTGTTGTCTGAGCATATATAAAAGTCGTCGTTGACAAGCTCTTGATGTTTTGTTGTGTGAACTGTATGAATATGTTCGTAGTACATCTCTTACTGCCGAAAATGTTATTACTTGTTTACGTGGATTTGGACAAAGATATACCATAGCTACTTTACAAACAAGCAAAATCTTATCCTCATATGACTCCCAATTTACTCGTAACTTATGCATCCGTTGCAATGCTCGATAATCAACTTCGTCATATTTTGTTCGTTTTTTATTACTACATTTACGAGGTAATACTCTCCTAACGTAGGATTTTTGCTTCGCACTTCGTTGACATGTCAATGCTTCATATTTGTTCTGCTGATCCAAATTTTCACTATTTTTAGTTTGTACCTTTTTTCTGAATTCTGTGGCACTTAAAGAAGGTGGTCCAGATACTGTTTTCAGACCGGAAAACTCAGTGAATCTAATAGGTTTTGCTTTTATTTTAGAAAGATACGAATCTCTTTCATAAACTACATTTTGCTGTTTTTTTGTCTGCTGAATTTCAGAACTAGAGAAACCCCAACTCCAATTTCTTTTAAGATGAGCAAAACATGCTGAATCTATTCCAGCAGCACCTTTGTGATCTCCAGGTACTTTACCGGTATCTAATCTCGCAGCTTCTTCTGGAGAACGAGCTACCACTGCGTTGATCATATCAATTTTCTTATTTAAATCTTCTAATACTATATCTTTTCCTTGAACAACAAGTCGACCGCCTAATGGTGTGTTCATACATATATTCCACATATCATACCAGTACTTCTCAATTACCTGAATTTCGTCAAAGTTATATTTAATTATGGGGTAAGATTTATCTTCAATTATGTGATAACCAGGAGCAGAAGATGTCGTATCCATTAGTTCGCTACGACGATTCACGTAAATAAATACTTGATCTTTCTCTTTTAATTTTTGTGGACCAAATTGTATTAACCCAATATAACATAATCTTGTTATAGTTTCATGAATATGAAATATATACTTTCGTGAATAAAGTAAAGAATTTCGAACGTCAATTGGTAAATCTCTAACTAAATAATGTTTTCGAATAGGATGATTTATATATTTATCCATATCTGGTATTACAAATGAAATGTAATGAATCTTTAAAAATATCGATAAAGGAAGTCGTAAAAGAATATCACACATTAATGTCCATCCTCGAGACCAGCCTGAAAATCATAATTTTGTTCCTTGTTACTTTTTTTAATCCTTTATTACAAATTATATACTGATTTTAAATTTAAATATAAAATAAATATTACAAATTAGAATAAATACTATATTAATATATAGCAAACTCTCATATCCGCGATCCGAATAAATTAAGTAGAAAATTTCTAATATTCCAAATTTTTAAATCAAAGAAAGACGTAAACGAAATTTTAGAATTAGAAAATTATAGAAAGTTAATATAAATAAAAATATAATGAATTAACTAAAGTAAAGAATACTCATAAAAGTAACTTACCATTATATTGTGGCAAAGGTGGAATAAACATTTTCCAACTAACATCTTTAGTATAAATTGTATTGAATTCTTCTGCTAATTCTTCTGTAATGTTAAAATCATTATCTCGCAAAATTTTTATTTGTTCCGCTTTCGAAAGAGTTTGATTGCCAGGATGTTCATAAACCAAATAAAATAAAAAGGTATGTAATGCTTGCATACGAAGAAATTTCGGACTATATCCGTATTTTCTTGATATTCTCTAAAAATAAAAGAATTCACAGATTTAAAAAAATAATAATAAATACTTATATTAATATAAATTAAACTATTTTATCATACGTATAATTAAAAAATACATATATATATTTAAAAAGCAAAATAAGTACTTACAGGACCACATTTAGAATTTGTAGGTATTACTGCAGACTGATTTTTTCCAGATTTATTTATAGCATTATTAATATCTTCATTAGATTCAAATTTTATTGCATTTTCTGTATGTTTCGTAGATGATTTAAGTTTTTGAGAAGTCATTAAAAAGAATTTTAATTTTGCTTGTTCTACAGCTGATTGAATAACAGCACTATTAACATCAATATTTGGGTCACATATAAATTTTAAATGCTTCTCTTTACCATTTCCATTGAGAGTTATTTTTATATGTTTTACTAAATTATCTTTCGCAAGCTTTTGCAACAATCTTATTAACGATTTTTTATCGATTTTCACATCACACCCTTCTTTATCTTCTTCCTCATGTATTATCTAAAATTAAATTTTGTGATTAATAAAAATAATTTAAAAAAACAAATATATTAATTACATAGTAATATATACATATTTCCCAATAATGTTTTAAATTTTACCTTCATCAATTTTGCCGTATCATCAATGACTTGATGTTCTTTCACTGATTCTATAATCATATTAGCTCTTCGTAATAATCTATATGTAATATTTGTTACATTTTTCTTTTCACTATTTTGTACATCTTCCATAAATCCATACACTTCATTTTCTGATTTTTCTTCATTTGTTAATCTTAAAACTGTAATGTCAACTTTTATATTTTTATATGCTGCTATTGCCTTTTCATTTTTTGATAATTCAGAAATTTGTTGTAACATATTATTAGAGTATGAATTTTTTTCTTTTACTTGAACTTTGTTGATTTTATCTGACAAATAGTTAGACAAAGTGCATTTGTATCTATTTGGACGCTTTGTTATACGATATTTATATAATATTCGATTAACTATATTAAACGTTTTTTGCAATTCTACTTTTTCAATATTTGACTTTTTTTGTAAAAAGTCGTCCTTACTCACAATATCAGATTTCAATACCTTTCTCACACTTTCTTTTTCATCATCAATAACAGTATTCTCTTTTATCGTCTTAGTTTTTTCTAAGTCATCACTTTCAATTGCAATTTGTTTTGTAAGCTCTTTAATTTTATGTATTTCTTTCTTAAACTGTTTACTTAACTTACTAGCTTTTTCATATTTTTTTGATACATATTTTGTAATCCTTTGTCTACCAATATCATTCATATAAGTAGCAACAATATTTGTTTTAACTATATTTCGCAAAATTGTCCGTGATTGAAGTTTTGTTAGCCCCATTATTTTAGCCAAACTTCCTTGGCATACACCATCAATTTCATTAGCTTCAATTATTGTATTTGCTTGTTTCAAGTAAGGTACACCATATTTATGATTTGAGATATTTAATTCTAAGAAAAAAACATATAATAAAAAAATTTAAGATATGCAGATAAAAAATTATTTTTTGACAAACTAAAATATAATTTTTATATTTTAATATACTTGTTATAAATATAAATTTTTTTAAAATAATACTAATTCATAACAGAATAAGACATAAATAAAAGTTTGAAAAATACTAGAAATGAACTAAAATATATATTCATTAAAAATAAAATTTAAAAATAATTAATAATAATTCCTAATTAATAATTGTTAAAATATTTTAAATTATACTTTTTATATTTATTTAATTTTGTAAAATTACGTTTCATATGGATATATTGTAGGATAATAATAGTAACAAACCATGAGATTCATCTTCGTCTTGTATTTCATCTTTATTCCATGCTTCAAGGATATCAATATTTGGCAGTAATAGCTGTACTACTTTAATTCTCTTCTCCTTTATAGGATTATTCTTTCGCTGCCATTCTATTGGTGGTGCATTAGGATATAAAGTTCTATATGGTACTCTCTTATTTAAAGATACAAACATTTTTTTCAATTAAAATAATTACGATTATACAATTAAAAATAAAATTGAAAAATATGTAATATTATTACTTACAATATCTGTTTTCACAACTTTTTGAAAAAATGAAGTTTTAAATAATTTTTTTATTGCATTTTCAATTTGTAGCTTACGTTTTATTTCATCATATTCTGCAACACAATTAGGTTTTGACTTGAGAATTTTTATAACTTCTTCAGCCAAGAAAATTATTTTTGGTTTTCTTTCAACAAAGAACCTTGGAAGATGTAAAAGACTCCCATTAGAACTACTGCTACCACTTTTCTGATGATATATTTGCTTTGTTATTAACTTATAGCGTAATAAAAATTTTCTGTGATAAAATAAACTTTTAGGATCCTCTTTTAATGCACTAAGACTAAGTTTCCCCTGAGTAACTTCACCATGATATCGTGATCTTCCTACTCTTTCTAGAAAACAATATTGTGTTACATTTAATTCAAGTATTGGAGATACTTCATCTCCCATCAGGGCATGATTTCTAGCAGATTGTGATGCAACAATAACTAATTTTTGTCCATATTTTTTTGTAGCCTCATCTAAGTTAAGGCTTCTTACAATTTCTGTGACATCTTCTCGAGTATAATAAGTAGAACAAGATCCTTTAATACCATTTGAAACATCATTAATAGGACAATGTGGATAAATGTCTGGCGGTACATGTTCCTATTCAAATGTATAATTTTTAGGTCTTGTAATTTACTAATATAGTCCAATTTTGATCAGGATACTTACTGGTTCCAATATAATACCTAAATCAGGATCCACAAACTGATAGCGATCGAAAATTATAAGTGGTTCTCTTGCAGTTTCCAATTTGTAAAATGCAAATTCTCTGATCTGTACACATATTGACCACAATTGAATCATAAATGGCTTTGAGAATGGTAAAGGGTTATGAAGTCGATGAGCTAAACGTAACCATAATGCTGAAATGAAAAAATTATTAATATAAGAATAAAAGCTGTTACAAATGATATATTAATATTGAAAAAATAATAGTAGAATTTAAATTTTATACAAAAAACACTGAACAAATGCAAACTTATGATAAATAATACTTGAAATATCTGATTGAAAATTAAAGAGAATAAATTCTTCTCTATGATTATTTGACTATTACAAAATATATAGACATTCTCATAAATTTATAATCAACAGCAATATAAATTATAATTTAAAAACTATGATACTGCTTTAGTATAATTATCTAATTTAGTATATATTACTTCAATAATGTATTACATTTATTAAAATTTGGAAATTAAATATAATAAATAATAGAAAAATATATAATTAATAAATACATTACTAGAAACTTTTCTACTTTTGCAAAATAAAAAGATAACATATATACAACGTTATAACAAATATTAATATTTATACTAACCTTCTATGGTAATACCATCTAAACCTTCCAATGCGACCTCATCAATTATTGAATCTACTAAATTAATTGATGGATATGATACCATGTTTAATTATGCTCTAAAATATAATACACTATAGTACAAAATATCTTCTATATTCATATTTTAAATATTACAGTTGACATATAACAACTTATAAATGTCAAAGTAGTACTAGGTACTAGATACACTACATACTACATACAGTACATGCTCTATATATTTAGCATATATGGTAAGTTTCTTTTAAATAAGAAATTATGTTACTGCTTATTTGTTATTGTTTATTTATTTGGGCACAACTATAATTATTATAATCATAGTATATTATTTTTGTACTTAATTTTAGTTATTTACATAGCAATATTTATTACATCATACACACAATCTTTCATCTTCATTTTTTTTTAGCAAAAATAATACATTTTTTCATTAAAAATATTTTATGGGTATGGATCTTAATATTAAGGAAAACGTAAACATTTTTTGAAAAAACAATATTTATTTTTTTTGTATATTACAATAATTTAAATATGTAGTTTTTTTATTGTAAGTTATTTTTTATTTATGTGAATATTGTACAAAGATATAAAAAAAGATAGTATATCTCAACTAAAATATATAATAAACACACATCAACTATAAAATATTTTTCTAAAATATATTTAAATTATAAATAAATTTCTTTTGTTATAACAAAAATAATTGTTTCAAAAAATGATTTAAAACATTAAAACACATACTATCAAATTCTAAGAAATTAAGTTAAGAAATTATATATTTATATGTATTTGAATACTATAAAAGCAGAATAATTACTTTTTTTCTTCTAATTAAATCATTAAGTAAATTATTGATAGAAGCTATGAATGATAAAAAATTCCTTATTACTCAAAATTACTATTAATTACTACATCTAGTGGCATTACTATAATTAGTGAAAAAAAGATTATTTTTGTCTATTAATGTTTACTTACTTTACTTTTTAAAGTTATTAGTTACAAATAAAAAATATTCTCTGTAATATATACATTTAATTAAAAAATATTTTCTTATAAGTTGTCTTTCAAGTTGCTATAAAATTATTTTTCTTTTTCAACTGAATTTTTTCATGTTCATGATTAAAGATTTTATTGGAGCGTTTTCTTTTTCTTAAAAGCTTTTTATTCTGTTGTGATTGATGTGAAACATAATCGTTTTCATTATTAATTTTCAAAGATGATGATGAAAAACTAAACTTATCTAATTTTACTTTTTGCAAGTTTTCTGTCGCTGATATATTTATTTTTTTAATTTGTGATTTATCAAAAATAGAATATTTATCTTTTATTGAATCCGTACATTCCACATTTTTGTATTTTGAATCTTTTATATTTATGGAATCTCCTTTATTAGTTATTAATTTATTAAAAATTGCTGTTGATATAGGAATTGGAATAGGTATAGGGATTGGTATAGGTATGGGTAGAGGATATGGTACAAGAACTGTAACGGGGGGCAAAAGTGTTGTAGGTAATGAATGAAATAATTCAATTGGATTGGATTTAGTTGATGAAAATATGTTAGTTTGATTCTGACATTTTGTTTGATTAGATTCATTTATACAAGACTTAGATAAAGATGGAATTTCATGATGCATTAAAGATCTAGTTGAATCTGTAAACCAAGACGATGATTGTAACATATTTTCTGATGGGCTGTCATGTTCCTTGTCTTGTAAATTTTTTATGTTTTTTACATGTATGTTCCTTCCTAAAAATGTATTACTATTTTGATGTGAAATATGATTTATGTTGTCCATCATATACTTCTCTGTAGAATCATTGTTTTCTAAATAGTTCACTTTACAATTAGTTTGATTAATTATGGAATGGCAGCATTTGCTTTTCTCATTTGCTAAAGTTTGCTCTTTATTATATTTGTTACTCTCTGTATAAAAGTTTTTTTTGTAGTCACTGCAATTATTAGATTTTGTATTTTTTAAACATACTGAATCCTTTTTTCTAGATTCTTTTTGATGAAGTTCTACTGATATCTCGCTATCAATTTGTTCTGTTTCTATTGATCTGTTATCACAAAGAGGTGATGATAAATTATGAGTTAAGTGTGTATCAACTAAATACGTATTTTCTGCAGGATTATTTAATGGTGATTGACAACTTCGAAACCATAATTCTGGTGTTATTAAACAACTTTTTTCTGTATCATTAAAAGAAACATTATTTAAATCTTGAAGCATTAAATGAGTTTGTGTTTCATGACAGAAAATATTGATTTTGTATTGATTTAAACATTTATTACTACAAAATTGAAGTTGATTTTCGCCATCCTGAAAAGAAAAATACAATTAGTAATTTGTAATAATTAATAATAATAAAAAATAAAATAATAAAAATAAATTTCTTTTAAGTACTTAGTGTGCTATATTCAATTCACATACTTGAAGATCAACATAACTAATTGGATTCCGTACATGACTGCACCAATCGCATGTTTTTGTTTGTTTAAAAACTGTTCTTCGACTATCTGCAAAACAGGCTTCACTACAAAAGTATCCCAAAGCATTCATATTATAAGAAAGAGAATTAGATCTTCCCGACTCAAGTGTTTGAATAATTTTACCACACCAAGAACAAGATATATTATCTATAAAAGTAATAAAAATTATAACAAATTCAAATTAAATAATTTATATTTGTATATAAATGTATTTTATATATAATTATATAAATATAAATGTAATATATGTTTTATATGTATAATTTTATACTTTACCTGAATAAATAGAATTTGGATAAGTTTTATATGGAAATGTAGATGTAGTACCAAAAGATACTGATTTTAATGGTAAGGGAGATATGAGTTGTCTATTCATCGACATTAAATTATTATTGGAGTAAGACAATGGTATATTAGAAATTTCAAAAGCTGAATTAGATGTATTCATTATTGGAGATTTTAATATTAGTTGCCTTGAAACAATATCTTGATTAATTTGAAGTGCTTGATTTTTTGTATTTGTATCAGATATAGATGTAAAATGATCCAGATTTAAGTTTTTTGTACAACCACTATCTACTTTATCATAGCCATACCATCCTAATAACTCACTCATTGCGGTTGCTGCATATTCCTGCAATAATATTTAAAATGTTTCAGTATTGTTTAAATATAAAAACAATTTTAGTTAATTATTATTATGATTTTTCATATTTCATATACAAATAGTACATAGATAATAATATTAAAATACATAGATAATTATATTAAAAAATATAATGTATAAATATATACATATAAAACACATTAAATTTTTTTCTATATTTAAAAAAATAATATATGTAGCATACTTTCATACACATTCGTTTCTAGGAACTAGACGAATATATATTAATTCCAATATTTAAAAAAATGATCGAAATTAATGATTTTAATTTGCTAGCAAATAAATTTCATAAAGATAGTTGTTATTATTATTCTAATATTAAAATAAATAAGTAAATTGTAGATGAATTATGATTAATTTTCAAGCAAAAAATAAATAATTTTCAAGCATATTAATTCCAGAACAAAGAAATTATAATGAATGAAATTGGATATTCGTGTTAATTAAAATGGAATACGGATCAATGGATTGTGTTACATTTTAATAGTAGGCATGTATGTATATGGATTATGTTGTTCTCAAGTTACTTGTATATGTACGGACTTTTAAAATACTAATGAACTAATATCTTAATGATTATTGTTAATGTAATTATTTTATTTATTCCCTGAAATTTTGTTTGTCCATGTGAAAGAATTAATTATATCTCATTTTAAATTAAAAACTAGTTATAATAGTTAATAAATAAAAACTAGTTATCGTAAATAATTATTTAGTATTAATATGATATTATTTTAATAATGAAAAAAATAATTATATAAAATACAAGGTATAATATAATATATTTTGACATTTAACTTCCAAATCACGTGACAGTAATTGGCAAAAATTAAGTATTTCTCGAACAATACATATTTCTTATTTACATTAGCTAAAATACAGTGATTTCTTCGTAATTTTTATACAAGATTATCATAATAATATAATTAAAAAATCAAAATAAGAAATAAATTAAGATAATTCTAAAATTAAAAATAAATGATTATTAATAACTGTTTCGTGATTTTATTTTATTAATAGTTAAAACATTTTATCAATAATTTTATATTAAAAATATAATTTTACGTTTTCAAATTTTTATATTTATGTTTATGTTAATTTTGTAATACATTTCATGCATTCTATCGACTTAAAATTTAGTATTTTATTATAAGTAAAAATTAATAAAAATAATTACCACAATATACTATAACAAAAACAATGTAATAATTATTAAAACAGAGTATTATAATAATTATAAATTAATATATAATTGATTTAATAATAAAATGTTAATATTTTAAATTCAGTTCAATGAAAAAATCTTTTTCGTATATTTAATTATATCTCATCTTTTTATGAAATATAGAAAATTTTTATTACTCTCGTAAAATTTTTTAATGGTAAATCATAAATGACAAACAGTATAGTAAATAAAATAAAAGGTAACGTAATGTAAATACATACTTTACCTGAATTTCATCACGAGTTTCTTCTTTAATTTTGACCGGAATATTTTCTTTAGGTGAACGATTATCTCCATTATCTTCAGGCAAGAATGGAAATACTTTTCTTGCGTTTTCTTCAAATTTTTTTAAAAATAAACTAACTGGTCTATTGTCCATCACGAAATATCAACATAAATTCAAAAGTATTGTTTCTTTGAGCCTTCTAGTGGAATTCCAAAAAGTTAGTATCAATTTTATTTTTATATGATTAAATGTTTGATTTTATTACAAGAATATTAATTATATTAGATTCATTCAAGTATATTATGTATTATTTCAAATAAAATTTGTGATTTTGTGTATTTACTGATTTCACAACTAAATTTATTTTTATAAAAATTAATGCTGTAATATATCAAGTTAATGAGATAAAAAATTTTTCTATCACTTGCGATTATTATTCTTTTTCTTTTTTTCCGCTTTTAATTATTTCATCGTATTCAATGTCACAAAATTTACAAAATTTAATTTTCAATTACTTGTTAAGTATTTTTATTAGCGAAGCAACTGCTTTTATAATATATATTGGTGTAATCATAAGAAGTAGTAGTTTAAAATTCTAAACAAAATTTATATTAAAATAGAGATACGTATATATTCGAATAGGTAATACTATAGCATCAAATTGTGCCTAATCAAATTTCACTGATATTTTTAGGCCACTAAGGTAACACAACTTGTGTGAAAATAGATCGCATAAATAACTCGTCCAGTATCTTCTCCTTCTTGCCGATTTAACAGAAAATTTCTTTGCACTTTTCAGATATTTATTTTTTAGTCATTTTATTTTATTTTATATATTTATTTTTAGTCACGTTTTATTTTATTTTTCAATGTTTTTTTTTAAGACTTATAATTTAACTGTAACATAGGATTCATAATTTAATTACATATAGAATATTTTAGAGAGATATAGAAGTTTTAAATTATCTATATATTGAAAGTATATTTCATAAAAATTCATTGGTTCTTTCTTTAGATAAATATAACACGTATTCAAACAAATGGAATTTGCATCAATAATTAAAAATGTATTTACAAATTACATATTATAATTCTCACTCGTATTGTTTTCTTTGAATTAGAAAAAAACGAATTTTTTTAAATCAGACTTTCTGATATGTATTCATATGTAACGAAAGAAATTCAAAGAAAATAAAAAAGGAATTAATGAATTTAATCTTATGCGCGCACTTTTTTTAACTTTTGCGATCATTTATAGCGTTAATTTTATTCGAATTTTTTAAACATGAAATCTCGGAAAAGATTAACGAATAATAATGAATGTAAATAAAAATAACAATGAATAATGCAAAACTAGCCGTAATTATTTCATTACAAACCGTTCGCGCTTGTCCAAAGTCGGCGTTGATAAGAACTGACATCTTACACCCACGACCGCTAAGCGTCGACTAAATGTAGATTTTCGCAGCTCTTAGTTAAATACCGCAAAAGTTTATACTACAAACATATTCAAATACAACATACGCTGATTAAATTAAATTCATTTATATTTTATCTTTTTAATAATTGTCTTATGTTATTAAAACGTAATACAGATTAATATATGTACGTATTATTTAAGAATAAATTATACAATAATTTTAATAAGGATAAATTGATTTAGTTATTGATTTAATTATTAAATTAAATAAGCTAATTATATTTTAATGATTTTTATCTATGTTTATTTTAATATTGTGATAAAAGTCGATAAATTATAAAAATTATAAAATAAAAAAAATATTCTTAATATTATATAATTTCTTCTTACATCATTTTTCTTGATATCATAATTAATCCCTTGAATCTAAGTTTCTAAGAATCTAGTTTATGTTACATAAAAATTACAAAGAGATTAATTTGATCATTAGCTTGTACGAACTTAAATATTTTGAATGTGAACATATTACAAAATATTTCACTGCGTAAAGTTTATTTTATTATAAAATTTCATATTGTAAAAAAATTTATATTAAAAATGTAAATTACTAACTTTTCTTTTTGTGTATAAAAAATTATATATTATATATTGGCATTAAGTGATTATATTTTTATTGTCATTATTATAAATAATAATATTATAAATTTCTAAATATAGAAAAATAATATAATACATATAAGAGTTTTAAACAGACTTTAAAAAGGTATAGTATCGAATAATGATTATTTCACTATACTTGTAACTTATAGAAATATATAAATTTTTTAAATTTGTTTAATTTCTCCACTACAATGAGGACAACAAGTTATATTTGAATCACTTCGTGGAAGAAATATTTGGCCACCAATTGCAACAGCTGCTCCCATCACTGCACTACAAGCTACATCTTGTCTTCCTGACATAAGCAACTTTGGACTCATAAGAAGCTGTATATAAATGAAATAAAGAAATACTTATATATGAAACAAAATAAGACAAATATAAAATAAACACTTACTTGTTCTGCAGTCTTTTCAGCAAATGTTTTCATATCTAAGCCAGTTACATTAATTTCCTTCTGTAAATTAAGATTCTCTAAACCACTTAATAATTGAACTTTTAAAATTTCTGCAAGTTGACAACAGCCTTGTGCTAAATCTATTATATTTGTACTTGGTAATTCATGCCTTTTGCAAGAAACAGTTCCAACAGGATCAAAATTTTCACGTAAAATACTGAGTGTTCTAAAAGAAAAATGATACATAATTTGAATAAATATATTTTCTTTTTATTTAAGATATTTTGTAGAAATATCTTTATTAATAAAATAAATTTTTTATGAATATTTATAAAACAAACCTGTATGTTTTAAGAGATATGTCTCGTATTAGATTTCGATCCTCTAGAAGTCTTTTTATTGTTTCCTGAAGATCTGTGGTTCTCTGACAAAGAGCTGCTTTCCATTTTGCAAGTTCTTCTACCATTAAGCTATCAAAAAATATTAAAAGTTATGTGGATATGATTGATGAAATAAATCATAAATATTATCAAACTATTTCCATTTACCTACTGGCTAAGAATTTACTCCTCCATACTTCACATTGACCTGCCAACCACTCTGTTTGTTCTTGATGAGTTGACAAATGTTGAGCAGAATTTAAAAGAGCTCGAGCAAGTTGCAATTTGTCTTCAGTCAATAAGTGAACTTTTGTTTCAAGATCTTCTCCAACAGCAGCTACTAGTAAGTTTTTTAATTCTCCATTAACCTATTGTAAAAAAAAAGAAAATCTTAAGTGTTGTTAATATTAGTATTTATAATAGTATTAAATATTGTTTAATACATATAACAAATACACAGCTATATGATAATTTTAAAGAGTATGAAAATATTTTATTTTTTACAATAATTAATATTTCTCTTGTCTTTAAAAAATATGCAAGAATTAATTAAATCAATTTAGTAATAAATGATAATACCTGTGCTTGAAATTTCAACTGATTTTCAAGTTGACTATTTTCTTCCTTAAGTTTTTGTATTTCACCTTCATATGCTTTCTTTTCTTTTAACCATTCACTTTCTACAGATTTATCTTTCTCTACTGTCTTCAAATCATTAGATACCTTTGTTTCATGAAGTTTCATCGCAGCAACTTGAGAGACAGTCATATTCACATTTACATTACCTTTTTGTGATTTTTTATTCTTCTTTTCATATGGAATGATAGGATTGACTGCAGCTTTATATGGTTCATAAGGAATAAACTTTGGTTCTTTTGATTTCAATGAATTCAAAATATGTTTTTCATCTTTTACACTGGTAACATGTCTTGGTATTAAATTTACTATTGGACCATTTGGCATAACTGGTGGAATTGAACTCAATTGTTTTAAATTTGTTGGATGATAAATCAATGTTTCACCAAGGCGGTATTTTGTCTGTTTAATTTCATTTTTCTCAGCTGTCACGTTTTCCATTCCATCACCTTGTGTACGTTTAATCCAGCCCATAACTTGTGTATCTAAAATATTATATATTAATTAATTTACATCATTAATATATAATATAAAAATAAAAAATTTTAGCGTTAACAAATATGATACTAATAAGTATTTCTATTCACATTTTCCATATGTATTCGGCTACAATAATTATTAAAAAAACAAAAAAAAATATTTTATTACTTTTACATGATAATAATACTATTAAACTAGAAAATTATTATTATTATTATTCTCTCTCTCTCTATATATATATATATATTCATCTTAAATATAAGATAGTAAATATATAAAACTAGATTGAGGACAGTAATGAGAAGCAAATTTAATTTTAAGGATGAAAAAACAAATATTTTATTAAGAACATATTTATGCAAATATGCACATATAATTGATAAAAAAAGTAATCTAACCTTGTGACTTAGTTTCAGATTCATCTTTTGTAGAGTTTGAAACGTTGGCCATTTTCACTTCAATTTCGTCGATATCTATTTAAAAGAATTTACTCGTAAAAATAGTATAATAAATTAGAAATTATTTTTTTTCAATCATTATCAATTTACTTGATGAATAGAATTTGATGAAAGAAACTTAACAAGACATGAATAATAAGATATGCATTATATTCAGGCAAACAAGCATAAAATTTGTGCAGGTTTTAAAAAATATATATATTAAGCAATATCCATTTTATATTTTACACTTCTATATTATTATTTTTATAAAATTATACATAATTATAATTCTTTTTGATTAAAGTATTTACTGAATGTTAAAACATTTTAAAAGCAGCTATTGAGAAACACTGCGATAATGATAAATGCTTTCGACTATGTCTATATTATTGTATATCTATATCTATACTATTGTATGTCTATATTAATATAAAACATTATTTTATTTTTTAAATAAAGTTTTACAAAATAATGACACATAGAATATTCATGCTTTAAAATTGACACTTTCAGTATATTTTATATATATAACATGTGTAGATGTATATTTTAAAAAAAAATTACATTTAATAATCGTATAATCATATTTAATAATCATGAGTATAGTGAACATAACTATGTATATACTATAAAAATCTATATTATTCACGAAGCATTCGATTTCCATAAAAAGTTTCATTTGTCTAATATCGATAGTCTAAATTACTAGCAAATAGTTTCAACAATACAAAATATTTTTAAAAAAAGTTAAATTAATAAGTATTTAATGTGACACATAAATTAAAAATTATTATTTTATTATATGAAAATATTTGAATATTTTTGCGATATTGTAACATTATAATCAAACAGTTTGAAGCATCAATTATCAATTAATTAATTTTATTTTAAATTGTAACCTCTTTTGTTGATTTAATTTGAAAAAAAGATATTACATTACAACAAAAATTTATAATAATATAATAATTTATAATAGTCAGAGCGAAGCAACAATTTTTTACACATTTTTTAAATCGATACTATAATCATATAATATATACTCTGACAAACTTAAATTTTATTTTCAAATAAATTATAATAAAATAATACGACAGAAAGTAAAGATATGGATAAAAAGACGTATAAAAAATATAAACGAAGGATTACTAAAACTAAAGCTTTAGTCGATAATAAACCTCCAAAATTTAAAGTGTCCGTATATTATAAACCGCATACTATGAAAAGTGAGAAGAATCGAATACTACAACTCGACAAAGAAAATATGAAATTACTAAGGCGGATGAATATAATTACTCGATTAGAAGCAAGTATAACAAATTTTGTTCTTATAATAAAACTTACTTTCCATTATTTTTTTTATTTTTTCTTATATACTTATACCATTATATTTCATTATTTAATATTAATGTAAATAATCTTAATAATTATACATGTATTGTGTAAAATATATAATCAGATATCTTATATAAATATATTTAGCTTTTAAATTATTCTGGAAATCATACCGTACGTTCACATAAAAAAAGTACTATTTTTAGCTTATCCGAATTATAGGGAACTGTTGATTGCTGGTTACCAAAAATAAAATATAAATCAAGGATGGATAATCAGGAAGTAGGAAATAAACAACTCATGAAAGAAAATAAACGATTATTACGAAAAATTTGTAGAACAAGTAGTGATTATCCTACTGTAGAATTTATACAAAGTTGGAAAAACCTGAAAATGAAAATACAGTCCAAATACAGGCAAATCATTATTCTTTAAATATTTCATGGCTATATATTTTCATATCCAAAATTTTTGTACAAAATGATTTCAATATTAATTTTATTTAAATCATATTTATGATAAAATTTTAGTTATATTATTTTTTTAAATTTTAAGTTAAAAGAACTTTTTTTTTATTTTTATCTTTCTATAATTTTAATAAATTCATTTGTAATGTATGTATGTATATATATATATATCTAAAGTATATATATACACACACATTTTAAAAATTTTATTTCTTTATATTTATTATGCTCCTATAATAGTACAATTAAAATAACATTTACAAATATAATAATAAAATAAAAAAAAAACTTTGTACCATATTATAATTTTATGTAAATTTACATTAATGTAGTTACAATAATACAGATATCAGAAAGAACCTATAACACATACCATTGGATTGGAATCACACCAAGATCATCGTATGATTAGAGATTTATCATTACTGAAGGATATGAATCCATCTATCCGAACCAAATGTTTTTTTGAAATTGAAATTCAGGGAGATCAGAAATTAGGATCCATTGAATTTGAACTTTATGATGATATTGTACCCCGGACATGTACAAATTTTGCGGAATTGTGTCGTGGATATAATAGTTTATCGTACAAGTAAATATACGTATTTATATATAAAGCATTGATTATATCATACTTTGTACCATCAAGACAAATCAGAAAAAAAATATTTTTTAAAAATAAATAAAGTTATATTTTAAGTACAAATAAAAGAAAGAAACTAATATATAATTCGAAAGAAAGAAATTAATATATAGAGAAAGATACCAAGAAAGATACTATTCATATAAAAATTTAATAAACGAAAATAACAACATATTTCTAATAGAAACACATCATTTCATCGAATTGTATCTGGTTATTGGTGTCAAAGTGGAGATGTTACAAAATTTAACGGAAGTGGAGGAAGGTCCATATATGGTGAATCATTTGAGCATGAGAATTATAATTTACGTCATGCTGGTCCCGGAATTTTGTCCATGTGTAACGAAACTGAAAATACAAGCAATTCCAAATTTAATCTTACTTTTAGAAAATTAGAAACAGTAGATAGAAAATATGTAGTTTTTGGAAAAGTTATTACAGGTCTCTCAAATATTTATAAGGTAAATTTATTTCAATTATATTAAATATCTTCTTATTTCTAAATTTCTTTACATATATAAAAAGTATTTATTATTCATATAATTATCTTTTATACATTAATATAAATTCAGAAAGAACTGTTTTATTTTTTCTTAAATTTTCTGATATCTAATGTTTATTAGATTGAAGAATTTGGTACAAAAACAGGAAAACCATTTAAAACAATAATTATATCCAATTGTGGTATATTATCAAGACATAAATAGAAAAAGATTAAGCAAGGCATAAAAAATTCATTTAATTGTTAAGATGCATATATTTTAATGGCATAATATTATAAATAGTATTAATTATTTTGTTTTATGTAGAAAAGTATAACCATATTAATTATATCGATTATTATTTTCATTTAATTAATTTATTGTCATTCCATATGTCATACCTAATATGCTATTGTTAATTTATTCAGATGTTTTCTATAAAAATATTGATTATAAAATATTCTATTTATAATTCCAGAAATATTGAATATGAAAAATATTTTTGGAACGAAAATTTATTTTAACATTACTATTGAGATGAATAAACAAAACAAATAATGTAAATAACTTTATTTTTCATTCAATTTATATACAATAAAATCGAGTTTACATGCAATGTGTTTTATAAAATTTGAGTATTATTAATAATGATTTAAGTATCTTTTTAATATACAAAATATATTTTCAAATATAAATGCAGTTATTGAATTTATTCACAATAAGGCACTTTAAAATTCATATATATATAATAATTTATATAGATATATTAAAATAGTTATTATGATTAATACAGAGTATAAATATTATTTAATGTAATATTATCAATTAAAACATAATGATAACGTTATAATAACATAAACTTTCATCAATAATATTAGAAGATATTTCCAAATAACCATAGGCTGATATATTGTTCATATGTTTAAACTGGTATTCTTTTAGGGTTTAAATCATACATTCGACGCATACGTTTTTTCAATTCTTGTGGGAATTTATCATAACATTTTTTACAAGCTGGTTTTAAATCAAATTCAAAAAACTTAGTTTTTTGATTCATTTTTTGATCGCAAAATGCACATGCGAAATGATGAACACACCATGCTTTATTCAAAGCTGTAAAAACTGGAAAATTCAAAATATATCATATATTCATTTTCTTTTAGTTTGTTTCATTATATTTTTTCAATATTTTCAATTTAGAAAATTAAAATAGAATTTATATAATATTACAGTAATATACTAACCATCGCCAGAAATTACTTGATTACATACAAAACACAAATTACCAAAAAGTTGATGGTAGTGTGTTTCACAATAAGCTAAACCTTTCTTTTCATAATGTCGATGACCTAAGAATGGTTTTTCACATTTTGCACAAACAAAATGTTCAACATGCCAATGTTTACCTAAGGCAGTTACTACTCGTTCTTCAATGGGACGTCGACATGCACCGCAAATTGGAATTCCCATTTTATCATGACATCTCAAACAATATAGCTCATTCTAAAAGTATAAATAATAAAAATATGACTGATTGATACACTATAAAAGATAATAATAATTCAAGATAATACAGTTATAAATATATACCATTTCGTTAGCAGCATATCCTGGTCTAGAATTAACTTCTCTAGCATCTGAATTAAGTTCTATACCACAAGCAGTACAATTAAAATGATATGGATGATAAAGTTCTCCACGAAAACGAAGAGGTTTGTCATCAATTACACCACTAAAAATTATATGATATTACAGACACAGTATGTAATAATTGAACAATATATACAATTTTAAAGATCAAAATATACATGCATAGTATTAAAATTTATTTATGTAAATAGAATCAAAATTCGTACTGGCATTGATGACAAATATATTTTCCAAGAACCCCAGCCTTAACACGTGCATTACATGTATGGCATAAAGCTCTACCCTGACATTTAATGAATCCTGCATCAGCTAATTCACCATTACATTCTTCACAACGAAAACATCCTGGATGCCAATTAGCATTCATTGCTTTTATTACACGACCAATAACAAATTCTCCTATAAATAAAAAAATATAAATTATTTTTAATTTAAATATTTGCCATGTCGTAATATTATAAGTAAAATAACATACCACATTTTTCACAGCAAGGTGCAAATAAGACATGAAAATCATGTTCACAATATTTATATCCTTCAAATTCATAAAATATTCCATCTGGGAATGGACGGAAGCATTGTGCACACCTAATAAAAAATCTTCTATTACAATTGTTTATAAATATAAATTATTATATTTAAATTTTAATTACAGATTTATTACAGAACTACATTATCTTCTGAAGCAATATCCAATTTTCAAATTAAATTGATGTAATAAATCCTAATAATAACAATAAAATATTCTTACACAAAACACTGTGGATGCCATAATTCTCCATTTGAATTAACAATTTTTTCATGAGGAACAAAACCTTCTCTACATCGAGAACAAAACATATTATCCAAAGACATCTCTGTAACACTTATTAAATAAACATAATTTAAAGCTTCATTTAAATCCAATTTAAAAATGGAAAATTTAATGTACATTAAAGATAACTAATATGAATATGAATAAGCATGCATTAGATGTTGAAAAAAAATTGTAAAATATATAAAAACTGAAAAATTTTCAAAATATTCTCATTAATTACTAAATTTTTTATAGCTTTATATAATGAATATATATTCTTAATTAAATAATAGAAATAATTTATTTCTTCATATAATTATACAATACATAATAAATAATTTATTAATTATATATATAATAATTTAGTTTTTCCGTATTACTACACAAAAATTAGTTTTTCCATATTACTACACAAAATTTAGTTTTTCCGTATTACTACACTTTTCTCTTGTAAACATGAAATTACATAAATATTAGCATTTATATCTTATAATAACGGATTTAAAATTATATACCTGGCAATTAATTTTGTTGATGGAAGATAGTCTACACTATGTTTGAATGAAAAGAAATAATAGGTGCTTACCCTGGCATTCTTTAATGATAAAGAAGAGCTAATTTATTAACTGTAGTTACTTGTTATCTTTTAATTGAAAAGAAACATTAATGTTATATATTACAGATTTTAAAAAATACCTAGTATTCTTCTAGACTTAAATAAATAACTCTTATATATGTCATTAGTATTATCAACACTTTCCAAGACGAAATTTTATGCAGAAAATACACAAAGTGTTACTGATACGATTTTACATTACATCCTTCTTTCATTTTATATTTAGAATAAAAATTACGTCATCAAATCATACACCCCTTTTTTTGTAATAACCATTACAACTGCAGTAACCAATCGGACGTGAGAAATGTGGACTTGCCTTTTTTGAAGTGTTACTTCAAACAATAAAGTAAAATTGCATAGATGTGAAACTTAGATAAATACCGAAAAACTTTAATATTGATTGAAACTTCAATAAATATAATGCCTTTACACATATGTATTTTAATATTTTCTTTTGCAATTTAAAAAAAATGGAAGATTCGATTTTGTTAAAAATATCTCTACAAATATAGAGATTTACAAAAATATATTAAGTTATCAACTATTCAATTTATCAATGAGTAGTACTAAAATTTTTAAAATGCTTTTAAAAAACAAATAATCAAAACTATTTATATACACAAAAAAATTACAGGGAAATATAAAATAAACTATACATTACAAATTTTTAATCATCATGAAGGATTTTAAATGTATATAGAATGTCTAATTACATACGCTATAGTTGTAGTTAATTGTACTACAATATATAATTGTAACATTCACTATAAAAATTGCTTAAATTTCTGACATAATATTTAAAATTCTTTCTAGTAATAAAGGTTATTTGGAGTACAATTTAATATTTATCTTTGAATTATATGAAAATGACAGTATTAATATACAATATAATTTTTAACAACTTAACTCATAGGAATTGTTCAATTTTGAAACGGTACATTAAAATTGTTTAATTTGGTGATATGGCGCTGTAATCAGTTTAACTAATCGATTGGAAAATTCTAGTAAAATAGGGTTGACACTCTGCTCCTGCTTTCTTACGATTTGTTTGTGCCGTGAGAAGACGTTTGCCTTCAACGAAATATTAATCGTATAATTCGAAAAATGGCATGGTTATGTAGTCGTACTGTTTTACAGACATGTCGACGCCAATTTTTTCGCAATGCTGTATATTCGAAAGAAAAACGTAATATCATTTTTTAAGTGATATCAGAGTTATTTAAATATTTTTGCGCTTTTTTGTTACGTAATATAAAAATATGTTAATTTTGCGCAATTTTCGTCTTGCATGTTGCAATGCAGAATTTAATATTTTCTAATGAAAATTTTATTTTAGCTTTGCCCGACCCATTGGACCTTGCCACGGGTTTGGAGAAACGTGAATTACTTGCCGCTGCCGCTGGCAATTTCGTAAGTTACTATATTGCTTGATATTCTGAGTTTTTATCTTTAACGCTAATGAAAAAATACATAAATCTTTAAATTTATATATAAGATTCATCAAATTATTAATAAGATATTTCATAGCAGCAAATTTATAAAATAAATAAATTCTATTTCATTTGTAAACTATAATTATTTCTTGAGCTTCATCGACTTTTTGAAATTAACTTAAAAATCTAATTAGAATTAATAGATATAGTTGAAATTTATAAGAAAAAAAATCTGTGTGAAATACTTTTAAATCTGACAAAATTACCTAAAAAGTATAAATTGGAGCAAGGAACTTATCCATGTAATATTTTTGCATCTTCTGAATTTCTTTGTGACATCATGGATGTTTTTGGATGAAAGTTAGAAACTATTTTTCTGTTAATATTTTAATTAATTGCTCATAATTTTAATTTATCATTTCATTTCAGGATCCTTATCATATGAAGGCTATAGAAATAGTACGTGACAGCACAAGAGAAAGTCCAAATTTAGTACCAAGTGCATTCAAAAGTCGTATTGTCGGTTGCATATGTGAGGAAGATACTGCACATGTGAATTGGATGTGGTTGCATGACGGACAGCCACGCCGTTGTGAATGTGGTCATTGGTTTAAGTTAACTGAAGTTGCTCCTCTAGGATAAGACTTTAATTTAATGTCACTTCTTGTTAATTAGTCATTTGTTTAAAATATAGAATTAATGTCATATTCTGTTTTTTATTTACTATCCATATCCTGTTTTCATTTTCTTATACTTTGATTCAAAATAAATTATTGTTAACAAATTATTATTAATTATTCTAAGAGTCTCATTATATGAATCTAATTTAGGATATAATAATTTATAAAGTTTGAAAATTCTTATAATCACATTTATAAAACATTGAAAATTCTTATAATTTTCAAGAAGTTATTTTATATATAATTTAATAAATCTCTTACCGATACCCTTTTTATTTATTTATATATATTATTTAACTAAAACGCTTTTTATTTATAACTGTTTTAAGATTATTTCGACTTTTATAATTTTTTCAAGAATCAAAATATATGTAATCGTTTTCAATCCTTGATTATAGCATTATAAAATATTATTAAATTTATGTTATATTTCAAATATAATAATTTAAAACAATAAATTATAAAATATTAAATGCACGTGTAAAAATTAATTTGTATGCATTGAATACTACTATATTCCATCTAAAATATAAATTTATTATATCTATATATATATATTAATATTTATTTATTAGTAATTTACATATGATGTTTATTAATATATAAATTTTATGATTATGAAATATTGTAAATATTGAACCTTTTTTTATCTTATATATTGTAAAAACAAAGAATTTCATACTTATAGATTTATTATAGTTATAGTATAAATTTATAACTACATGTACTTTATTTCCAACACCCATAAGATTAACAACTATATTAACATTACTTAATATTGTGCAAAGATGAAATTAATAAATGTACAATCATGTAAAATCTATTTTATATTTTGTATGAATCCTCAGAATTTTATATTTCGTTAGAATTCTCAAATTAAATTTGTTTTTAACAGAACTATGATTATAATAAACATTGTCATTATCATTATCCTTTATAATACAATTGTGCTAACTTTCATTATGTTTAAAATCTTTTATAAATAACATTGAATGTTCCTAAAAATTTATTCTAAACACAATATATCCGATATTCCGTTTGAAAAGAATTGCTTCTTGTATTTGTTAAAATATCAGTCCTTCGTCTGCGGAAGAGTAGTACATGTGGTTCTAAAAAATAATTTTAATTAATATTATAACATTGTTATATTCAGTGTAATTAAATTAAATCCATGTACATGAAATGCTTAAAAACTAAGTTTGAATAAACTGAAACTCCTTATAAAATATAACAAATACTGTATAAGATAATATACTTTAGTATTTCATTAAATCACTATATAATTTTATTTATTTTTTATATTTTATAATTGCATAAAACAATTATATTTATGCAAAAAACATAGGCATATTTATTTTTATACCTGGTACATGCATCATATAATGTACCCAGCCTGGACTTTGTTGAACTCCTAAATTTCTCCATTCTGTTTCTGACATGAGATGAGTTTTTGGAACATGTCTTGCTAAATCAGCTGGTAGAATGACATGTCTACAAACAGATAAATGTTTATCTAGTAACTATAGCTAGAAATTAATACTTATTATACACAAAACCACATTTTCAGTTATAAACAATAAATTATTCCTATCTTTTATTATATATATTATCTGAAATATTTCTACATTGATAAAAAAATGTACAGTTACAAATGAACATATTAAACATAACATATTATATACATAATATAATATTGATATATTTCTTAAACGAAATATTGTAATATTACATCAAGTAAATTAAAATCAAATATATCAAATATATTAAATTAAAATTAATATATTTTATAAAGTTATGTTTTGAAAGCATATATTATTGGTTTGTTTAATATTTTAATATAAATTAATTAACTTTTTTATACCAACCTATATTCGTATTTATCGTCATTGTACTTTTCAGAATATTGTATTTGATCAGCTGGCATTTTCAATATTAAAGTAGATACAAAAGATGTAAAAATCTTTTTCTTTTATCGAATTTATTTTCATAACAATTATATATATATGTATATAACAATAAATTTCACTTTATCTTCGATAACATCAAACAAATTTCAGCATTAAATGAATTTTCTCGAAAACCATAACAAGTAGTAACAGAACAGATAATCAGCCAGAAACAGGTACAAAAACCTATGTGACATGTTATATAGTAAGGACACAGAAGTTCATATACTTCGTCTGTGATCATGTACCACTCTCAGTCTGTTTCTGGCGCTGCAAACAATGTTTGTTTAAGAAATTAACATGATTTTATTTAAGAAAGGAAAATCGTTTATATTATTATCAAGAAAATATTATAAAAATTATTAATAAAATTCGATATTTACAAAATGGAAGATTTTTGCCCACTGTGTTTAAAAAAAGGCATTAAAAACGAAATAAAATTATTTCAAATTAATTTAGAGGAAGGTGTATGGCTGTGTAAAAATGAAGAGGTAAAACTTCTTCTTTCGATCTATAGAAATATAAATGTAGTTTAAATCAAAAAACATTGCAAAAGTGCAATGCCGGTTATTTACGGTAATTAATATTTCGATATTTAATGACATAATTTTATACACACGTAACAATACAATTGCTCATTTATATTATATTTGTAATGTATGTTTCGTTTTATACATCATGAAAGGCATGAATTTGATTTATTATTTTATGTTTTAGTGTGTATGGCCTTTCGGATACAAAGATTTTGCATTTTGCCCAAGACCAGTAGGAAAAGTTTGGTCTTGTTATTGGGATGATTATAAACCATCAAATTGTAAAGAAAAAGTTACATCAAGTCCGTTAAAATCAGTATTATGTCATACATCCACAATATCTACCCAAAACACAGAAATGATAGAAATGACCAACAGCTCAGATATACATTGTTTAAAGAACATTAATAATATAAGTAGCAGTTCAAATGTAACAAATTCAAAAATTAGTTTCAATAATTTACATACCTCTGGTTTTGAAGAACCAAGTATAATACCAAACATTGATATTGAGAAAGATAGCAATAAGAATGTCTTAAATAAGAAAATTACTGCTACTGATACAAATGTATATAAGAGTAATTTGCAGTCAGTTGGCAATAATGCAAAAATTGAAAATGAATGGATAAATTCATTAAATAAGCATATTAAAGAAAAGGATGATATTTTTACAGCAAATAATGAAAATATAAACATTAGAATTCCAAAAATAATAAGTACTGAAAATACAAATATTGATGTTTCTAATGTGAAACTAGCAAGTCAAACTTCTAACGTTATAAAAAGTGATGAATTAAAAAATGAAATATCTGTTCATCAAAAATCTGCAGGCATGACAGAATTAAAATCAGAAGTTGAAAAGTTAGAACTAAGTGAAGATAATGAAAATATATTAAAACCAAACTTAAACACAACTACGATGGAAATAGATGGTTTACCACCAATTACCTTGTCATTTGAAGTTCCAGTATGTACTACTACTCCCAAAACAATAACAACTAATATACAACTAACTAGTTATGAAAATAATGATACAAGACCAAATAATCTAGAAATGAAAAATACGTTCGTAAAACGAAATATAACTAGTGGTAAACAATATGAAAAATTCAATTTTAGTGTCATTAAGAAAAATCTAGAATCAAATAATTTCAATAATAGTAATATTAATAATTCTTCAAATATGAAGACACAAGTTCAAAAAGTAAAGAATGATTCACCAGAAATAATTTCAAATGTAAGTCTTACTTGTCCATCAGATCAGCTTGAGTCATCTTTTTCAAAAGTAAAGATACAAATTCAAAAAGCAGAAAATGATTCACAAGGAATAATTTCACATATGAATATTAGTGTACCAAATCAGTTTAATAAGTCTAAAACTCATTTATCAAGTCAAAAACATATGACATCTGACATTGCAGAAGTCAATACTAGTACAAATATAGATACTGTTTTAGATTCATTATCTAAAAATTATAAAGCTTCTGCCCAAGATGATGAATGGATACGTTCCCTATTGCATTAATATTACAATAATGACGTAATTTATTTAATTTAATTTAATTAAATAAAAAATGGTATTATACAATTCTCTATTTTATTTATTTGTAGAAAATAATAATAATAATATATTATTTTAGAGTATTAATTTATAAATTTTATTATTAGAAGTAGCTTATAGAAGTAAAAAAATGATTAGTGATTATAATTTTAACTTGAATAATTCTAATAAATACGTTTGTATTAGCGTACATGATATATTAATAAAATATTATATAATATAGTAATACGAAAATGAAATTTAAAAAATATAAATATATAAATATGTTACTTCACATACAGAAGATGTTATAAGAAAGTTAATTAATTTTATATAAACATATTTTATTGACTACTTTTAACTTGACTAAATTTGTAATAAAATGTAATAATTAAAAATTCGTTTTTACTATTTATAAAAATATGTTTATATGTATAAAATTTTTATTTCCAACTTTGTGATTTTTATGATTATAAAACACATATACAGAATGTTTAATTTTAATTTCCCACAGCAAATACCTCAAAAGATGTAACAGATATGAAAAAATGTTTTGAACAAAAATTGCTATCGAGGAGAATAGATCATGCTGTCGTTTCAATTTTTAAATTGAAATTTATATTTTTTACTAAATATTATTATAAGCAACATCGAAATGTTTTCAAAACATTACCTATATGTACTTTTTGTAGAAGATATAAACGAGATATAAACTCTTAAAGCTGACCAGAATGTTACTAAAATAAATTAAGCTGTCAGGTTGAGAATGGTTAAAATATAATATATTTCTTTATTATTGTTTATAAATACTTTTCGATTTACTTTAGTACTAATCGTACAAATTAGTAATTAGTCGTACAACTAGTCATATTTTAGTAGTTCGGTAGTAGATATAGCGGTATCCAAACAGAGGACATCCATCAAAATAAACGATCGAGAATTTGAATATCAGTTTAACAATTCGTTAGCTCAATATTATAATCGGCTTTTTTAGATGAACGAACCATATAATTTCCTCATAGTGTATCAGCTTTAAGAGTTTATATTTTGGAAATGGTTTATACAAAAAATACATGTAAATAAAAATGTTTTAAAAATGTATCGATATCAGCTATAATAATATAAAGTGAAAAATATAGATTTTAATTTAAAAATTCAGATCTTTTAGGCTTCTGCAAGATTAAATAAATAACAACATAATTTATTCCCGATACCATATAATTTTTTATCGAAACACTTTTTCGTATGTTTTGTATCTTTGGAGATATTTATTCTAAACGATTAAAATAAGATATTCTGTATATTTTCGGTTATGAATTGTAAATTTTGTATTATATTTTTGATGTTAATATTTATTTCAAGTTAATATATGGGATTACATATTTAACAAATATTTACTATATATAGGCACATAGCTTTATTATATAGTACATTTAAATATATGCATTATAAGTATTATAATAGTCTTTATGACTGACTGTATAATACATTTTAGAAACATGTGATATTCTATTTAAATAATTTTTTAATTTTCGTATAAAAATAATTTTATTTTGAAATAAAGAGAAGTATCTACATCACTTATTATTCCTTGTGATCTATTTAAAAAATTTTGGATAGTTGTACTAAAATTATTGTAAAAAAACAGAAATGTTATGTTTCTTTTTAACTGACATAAATAACATGCATTGATATTTCGTATTTTTATATATACAGTGACTAGCATAATTGTACCAGTGATGAAAATGAAAAATTATCGATAATTTAATATAACTTTGTAAAAAAAGTTATAAATCACCACGTGGATTCAGCTTATGACTGTCAGAGTATAGGCTTCACGCTTTAAAATGAGACTAACTGGATCGTTATATCTTTTTTTACGAAATCATATCAGTCAAATTATCAATAATTTTTCATCATTATGCTAGTCACCATATGTATACATCATGTATGTTACAATATAATACAATTTATGGATAAATCGTCACGACAATATATTCAATCAAAATGATCTTGTTTAATACAATGAATACTGCCAAAAAGATTATTTTAAGTTATTATAATTGTACATAATACATTTTAAAAATATTTTCTCCAAAATTGAAGTTTACGTAATTCAATTATCTAATGAACATTTAAATAAATGTTTTTAAAATCTTCTTAGTATAATAGATATTTTTAAATTTGTATGTACATATTATGAATTGATGAAAAAATACTTGAAACAGAATTTTGAAATGTTTACAATGAACGAATGAATACACAAAAATTAAATAGTCCAAGAAAACAAGTATATTATACAATATAATATATATTTTTTTTAATTCCAGTAATTCTTTATAGTATATGAAATAAGAATAAAGTGAAAATGAAAGTGAAATATGCAAAAGAGTTATTGCAAAAAATATATTTATATTGTACAATTACAATAAATTGCAGAATAGAATTGTTATTTACCTATGTATAGAAGGCTTTTACAAATACTTCGCATTCAGCTTTTTTCTTTATCTTTTAAAAGTTTTATTTTTCGACCTAATAAATCGTATTTAGAATGATTTGGTTCCGGATCTTGATCTGTATCTGAACTACATTCACTATCGCTAGAATCTTCGTAGGAGCCAAGACCAGGCAAAATTCCAATGCATTTCATACCTCCTGTTTCACTGGTTATATTTTTATGTTCTAAAGTATCATCTTTGATTGTGGATTCACATTCAACAGCTGTCTGTTCATTTATTTCACAATCTTCTTTTTTTGATGTATCTTTGCTTTCATCAGATAACTTTCTCTTAACACCCCGTGTAAGATCTACAATGTCGAAATAATATTGAGTATAAAAAAATAATAATAATAATAATAAATTTTTCCTTATTATTTGCAATTTTTAATTACTCGAACCATATTTTAATTTTTGTATAATAATTAGTGCAATCATAAATAACTTATATCATTAAAAATATGACATATCAAATTTTTATTACCTTCTTTTTGTTTTTCAGGGCGTTTAACAACAACACCAGCTAATAATTTTAATTGTGAAGTACGACTATAAAAAGACAAAATTTATCTTCTTCATTATAATGTATATGTAATATTTATTGCATATATTTATTGCTTATATATAAAATTATTGTACTATTTATAATAATAAAAATGATTGAGAATTACGAATATTTATTAATTATATTATAAGTTTAATGATATCTAAAATGAAGTATAGAAATGAATCATATTTATTAAAATTATTTTAGATGAATAAACATATTACCTTCCAGAAGAAATATTTTTATTTACAATTTGAGGATTTTTTAATTCTTGTTTTAATTTTTCATTCAAGGTTTTTTCTTGTAATGAAGCCACAGCAGCTTTAAAATCTCGCATTTCTTTCTCTTCTTCAAGATTTTTTTTACGCTCTTCCTCTAATTTTGTTCTATCCACCAAATCCAAAAATTCCACTTCATCATCGTCTAAACCTTTTATCATATTTTCTGCAATTCAAAACATATAAAGATATATTTATAAAATATTTATATATATATTTATAAATATTTATATTATAATAATAACTATGTAGTATATATATTGTAAAAAGTACTTAGTATCAAATATGATTATATTATAAAATTATTAACTTACTCAACTTATGTGCTTCTTCATATTCTGCATCTCTTTTATTCTTTTGTTCCTGTAATCGTTCATACAAAGATCGTGGATCATATGGTTCTTCTGGAGCTTCTATAGAAATTATAAAATACATATAATGATGAAATTTTTATAACAGCTGATATAAATGAATTAGAAATATGTACAAATATAAAAAATATATATTTATAATGGTTTAATATATAAATAATGCATTTAATATAGGTAAAATATATTAAAATGACTTATATAATTGTATCAAAAGAGTAATGAAAAACTAAATTTTGAAAGTGATAGTTTATACTTTTTATAGTTTAAGTTTAAATATTTTATAGTTTAAGGAAAAGTATATAAATATAAATTATATTTATATTATTGCAAAGCAAATGAAATTTGCATATTATAAAATTTAAGATGTATAACTTCAAGATTATACTTACACTTAAAATAATTTAATACTACTACTAGGACAAACAATAAAAATAAGAACTGAAGTATTTCAATTAATTTTAAATATATTGTAATTTTTGTATATATATATTTTTGTATATATATATATGTTTTGTGTATATATATATATATACGATTAAAAAGAATTGTCAAGAGATAACATGAAATGAAAATAAAAATAACCTAATGGTTGATCTGCTGTTCGTACACGTTCCCATTCTTCTTGTCGTATTCTTCGCTGTTCTGCAATTTCAGCTTCTGATATAAATCCTGAACTCATAGTGAACTAAAATGTAAAAATCAGATACATATATAATTTTAATTATTTATTTGCTAACATCAATAGCTGATATAATAGTACACAATTCTATTTATTTACAATGTTCAATTCCTTTAACAATTCTTTATTAATTATATAATTGACAAATATAATGATTATTATAACTTTTATATATTTTTTTATAGTATGATCATAATGTTTAAATAAAGTTAGATAGTTAAAGTTAAACATGAGAAAACATTATTTAATTGTAAATTTTACATAAAAATAGAAATGTGAAAACCATTTTTGAAAGAATTAGATTAAATATATATAAACAAAAAGTTTTTGAGTATGTAAAAAAAATATTTAAATATATATATAAAAGTATATACACTCCACATAATTAATACTTACCACTTTTATGTATAACTTTGACAGATTATATGAGACAGATAATACAAGGACTATATATTTTCACTACTTGTAAACTTTTTATTTATATAAATTTTCAGCATTTATAATTAATTATTCACTTCTTACTACAATGTAAAAGTTAAAATTTCTTTAAAATAATTTTTGGAAGATTTTATATTTAATATTTTAAATTAAAAATGTGAAATATTAAATTAAGCGATTAAGGCATTAACATTTCTCTAGAAATATTTTGCATTCTAAATTTTAAACCTTCCCTTTTTTAAATGTATTAATTAATAAGTTGTTGCAATGTCTCATTTAATTAAAATATTCTTCATGCATAGATAAAACTAATAATGTTTAAAATCAGTGATCAGAGATAAATATTTCGTATTTTCCGAAATACATGTAGGTTAAGTCCTAAATTTAAACTTGAACAATTATAATTACGGAATTATATACGATAAATATATATAATATATATAAATATTTTATTTTAAATAAACCTTTGTCTTACACAATCGAAATCACATTTAACAATTTTTTATATTATCAATTTATGTCACATAAACGATGTTTGAGACACAGAGATTAATTGTTCGTTTGGTACCTAAAGACTTTATACGCATGCGTGAAATATTAAATAAGTATAATGTAACTACATATATATTTATACATATACAAAAAGAATATAAATTGTAAAAAACTAAATATTCTAAAATTTTTTACTAATCTTTTTTTTTAATATCTTATACAAATATAAAAAAAATAAATTATGTAACAATTATTCAACTTTTGTTTCAAAATTCTACTTATTGTACTTGTATTTATCATCACATAATATTTGTATTATCTTAAATTGAATATATTAACAATTAATATTATAATTGACTTAATTTTCTAATCATTTAGATTAATACTTGTTATAAATTGTTATTTAGGAATAACAAATTTTAATGATTAATATTATGAATTCACGATTGAGGATATGAAAAATAATAATCTTAAAAAGGTATTTCAAATATTTTTATTTTTTACACAAATTATACATAAGTTTCTGGGAATTCGAATGTTACATCCCGGCCTGTTAACTTTTTATAGACAGCAGCGAAGGTGTCAACCTAGAAAATGAAATATTGTATTAGATACTTTACATTAATTGGAAGTAATAAAATGTAAATATAATTAATTTACACTCGGTAGTTACACAAATAAAAATGGAATTTGATATATTAAAATGTTCAGAAAAATATAGAAATATATAAAAATGTTTATTATACATTAGAAATGTATTTACCTTATGTTCAATGTTCGTTTGCTCATTTTTATCTAAATGAACCTTTATAAGCTGTGTACCATCAAGTTTAATTCTGATGCGTTTACCAACAATCTCTACAGGATATACTAAATCTTCCAGCAATGCATCATACACTGCAGTTAAGGTACGACTAAAAAACACATTTATTACTTTATAATAATGTATACACAAATATTTTTGGTAAGAGTATAACATACCTCCTTGGCCTCTTCTGCTTATTCTTCGTACGTGTTTTTCTTGTTGGCTTAGGCAAAATTTTACGTTCTCCAACAAACATAACATGTTTTCCAGAAAACTTCTTCTCTAATTCACGAACAAGTCTGGTTTGAATTTTTTGAAATGCCTTCAACTTTGGCATGGGTACATATATAATAATGCACTAAAATAAATATTAATTTATTTTATATTATATATATTTATATAATTGTTTTTATGGTCAAAATATTTTTTGTAGATATTTAATAGACTATTTTGTCATTTATAACAAAAACTCTATAATTATAAATATTCTTTATTGTATAGTTTTTAAATAAAATTAATGTATATTTGTAATTAAGATTAATATTATTAGTAGCAGTTACTAAATTGATGATCAATCATAGTTAATTAAATTAATAATTAAAAAGTAATTCTGTAAAATAGGATGTCATTTTACCTTTTTATTATTGGTTTCTATTTCACGTGCTTTAGTAATGTAAAGTTCTCTTAACTGTGACTTTAAATCACTGTTCATTTCCAATTCCAATAGAGCTTGGGAAATGCTGGCTTCGAACGCATCAGGTTCGGCTCCGCCACTTTTTATTATTTTAGCGTTTGCTGTGAACATCTGAAAAATATTTAGATTAATATTTAGGTTAAGGTTTTTTCTTGTTTAGAAAAATATTTAGGTTAAGGTTTTTTCTTGTTTAGATACTCTAAATTTTAAATAATTTCATATATAAAATATATATTTAAAATATAGAACAGAAACTTTATTTGGAATTCATATATAAATGCAGATATAATTTAGAGCAGTGCTGCAAATTAGGATGTACTGTTAAATATGAACATTGTATCAATAGAATCTAATTTTATCACATCTTATATATGCGATCCAAGAAAAAATACTAGTTTGTTTAATAAATTGCTATATTATGAACAACATGCAAAGTATCGTTTAACATTTTTTAATATATTTCAACTTTGTTTTTAACTAAAAACTAAACTGTTATTCGCATATGTACCTTGACGATATCCAGGCCGCATGTAAAAGATCCAACATTTCCATAGGCAGGAAATACCAACTATTATGTACTATACACAAAATACCAACTATTATGTACTATACACAAAATAACTCTATATTTTTAGTTACATATATTATTTAATATAAAGTATAAAAATACAATCTTTCATTCACCATTATATCATTAATTACATTTTAAAAAATATTTTAAATTCATTAAAAAAAATTTGTATTTAAAAATATTTTCTGATAATTTAATTTCTAAAAATATTTATTATGTCTTCCATAGAATATAATTACAATAAATATTTTTTAATACGTACACTTTTATAACAATTAGCGATAAAGTTTAAATAGATTTAGTAATTTTTTAAAATAGTAAATAAATATAAAATTTCCTAGTAAATCATAATTATTATTATATACACATTTACAACATAATAATATAAAATCGGCTTTCGAAAAATTAGTTTTATTTTGTATTTCTTAAGTTTTTGAAAATTATTGTAAATAAAAGTGAATTCGATAGATACATATACATCTATTTTAGTTCAAAACATGATATGTATATGGTTCAGTCATCACAAATTGTTCATAGCACGTGTCTCATAACGTGTACATTTCTTATTGAATTTAATAAAACGTATGAATGTTTAAATTATATATCACCATGGAAACCTCTGGACAAAATAATGAACAATCGAAGTCTTTCACCTTTTTTGGTGAACCAATAATTAAAACACGTTGTCAAAGAAATGCTATGATATCTGCTATTTCTGGTGGCATAATTTGTGGTTTAATAACATTTTTGTTTACAAGTAATCCAAGATTCTCTACAAGAATGGGAGTAGTTAGTTATGGTGTAATAGGAATTACTGGTGCATGTTATTGTGCATATGATGAAATAAAATTAAAGAGCGAGGCAAGAGAATTTAGGAAAGCTATGTACAATACAAATATGAAGCTTAGAAATAATGATAGAAACTGAACATATATCAAACTCCAAACTTGAAAGTATTTGAAATTGTAATTTACACATGTATAAATATATGTAGCTATATATGTTTCCTTAAATGTGAATGACGTGTAAATATTATGTATAGCGCAATCAATACATGTTTGTAATTTACGCTTATATATTAACTTGCAATATATGAATAATATAACATTATAATGGCAATAAAATGTCATTATTTTTTGAATGGAACATAGGCAGTTTTGAACAGAACATAAATAGCAAGTGCTCATCAAATGCTTCAAAAGCATTATAATTGAACAAAAATTAAGAATCTATAATAAAGATATTTCCTTATAGCTTATTTGTATTAATATTATTTAATATCTCGTTGATTATTTTTTGTGTACTATACTTAATTGTTTAGCTTTCTTATAGAAATAAATGCAAATAATAATTAATAGCTATTTTAATGCATTGGTTAATGATAAATTTTAGTACTTTTTTTTAGTACTGTTATAAGTTAATGACAAATAAAGTACCCAATATAATAATATAATTTTTTATATTCTATGTATGGTATTATTACATAAGAGACGTAACAAACTTAAGTACAAATTAAAGTAACTTAAGTATCAAAAATTATTTAATAAAAATATTAGTACATTTATTTTAATTTGACATTTGTAAAAATATTTACTTATTGTAAAATATTAAAAATATTAAAAATTTGTGGTGTGTTTATATGTGTAGCATTGTGTAATTTCTTATGTTGATTTTAATGTTATCGAAATTAATGTTCTGGTAATATACAACAGAGGGCGGTATTGTAAGCGTGATATGAAGCGAAGGTCTGTCTGCTATATGCTCATTGGTGTTCATCGTTTGGTGGGGTGTGTATGACATCACGACGCATGTTTCGTACTATCGAATATGCTGAGTGACAGGTGGTATAGTAGTTCTGTTACGTACTGTGTATCGAGGATACAACTCGTATCCTCGCGTCACGCGATCGGCACGTTGTCATTCGTAGGTGTCAGTGTTAAGTTTTGTGATGCATACCACGATTTCACGCAATCTACTTGAGAGACTCGACTCTGCAAAAAGAGGTGAGTTTGTTATTCCAAATAATATTTCAAATATCATCTTTAAGAATTCGATGTTATCTACGTAAAAAAACTCGTGTAGAAGATGAACAAAATTTTATTGAAACTGAAGGAAATCCGTCATGATGTTTTACGTTTCCTTTCTAGTGTTCGATAGTAATTGTATATAAATAAAAACACATTGTTTTATATTTCTACATTTTCTAACCGATTTGAGTTTGGTAATTAATTAATTAATTCAACGTTAATTTGTGTTTTATGAATATTCATATAGAGAAAAACTAGGAAGAGACAGTTGAATTTACTTAGGTATATGATGACTTTTTATATGTAAACAATGAATGTAGTGCCTTAGTTTTTAATATGCGTTGTTTGCGATGTATTTATGACGAATCGTTATGATATTAAGCAAATAGAGAGATTCGTCACTATTTTGGGCCAAAACTCGATGACATTCGTCACAAGTTTTTGTTTGAAAAAGGGCAATTTATCTTTTCCAGTGTTTTTGAGACAGTTATACAACAGGCCAGGCATAGGGCCACACGGAATTTTATTTGTGTGAGTAAACGCAAGTATGTTACAATACGGTGTCGGACTATACTTCTTGATAAGAAGTATTTACGTAAAGTGCACGCGTAATGCAGGGTCTATCTCTTCTGTGCTCAATTAACAAAATCCTTCATTTTTATTTTTATTTTGCTTTCTTTCTTTTTTCTTTCTGTTCTTTTTAACCTCTGTATCTCAATTGGGGGAATGATCTTATATTTTAAATGTGATTGATAAGTTAGCTACTAATTTCAATAAGTTAGCTCGTACGTTAGGCGAAGTATGGAATACGTTTATAATGAATATACGTTTATAATGAATATACATATATTGAGTAAATAGTATTAGGATTTAAGAAATTTAAAACGACTTTGATGCGACACATGCAAATACATGTACATCAGTTTTAAATATATGCATAAGATCAAACAGTGTAATATATACAAAAAAATTTTATCCATTTATAAATAATTTATGATAATATGTTGTAAGTGCCTTTTGTGTGAAGTTTACGCTGCAAACCATCGACTCTTCGATATTTCGGCCAGTATCGATTGCAGGATATGAAACTGGGTAGGGTCCTTCATTTGCACTATCTCAATGCGGATATGTGTGTGGTTTTTTATATTTCTTTCTCTTCTAAAGAATCTTCCGAAATTTGTACTAAGAAATATCTTTTCTTAGATGCGAATTAATTCATTTTATTCGTTCGTTTTTATTTTTATTTAGACAACCTTTTTGGCAATATTATTTCCTTTTTCTTAGGGAAATAATAAAGTATATTTTGATATACTGAAAGTATATTTTCTGCTGAATTTATCATTTTTTATTTATTATAAAAGAATCAGTTAGTAATATTAGCATTAACTATTATCTATTTTCTCATAACATTTGATCTAATAAATCAGTACAATTAATAGATAAGTACATTTTTATTTAAACTTTAAACAGGAGAATTTTAATATGACATAATTGAGTATTTAGATAAAAATGATAAATGATAAAATCTTTTGTTTAATACACATAATATTACGTATGTATAATTTTTAGTCTTGGTTTTTTATAATGTAGTTTTCAATTTTAAACGTTCAGATGTTCCCATGTGCAAGAAATCGGTAACACTTTTCAAACAAACCGGGTTCATGTATTGAGATTGCTTCGAATGAGGCGATTTGGGTCAGTGCTATTTATCGCCCTACATCTTAAAATCACGACATACCGCCACCTTTCACCATTGATGTATTTAAAGTTAAATTTTTTTCTAAAATATTACTTCTTGCCTGTACATACATTTTCGTATATTCGCCAAGTGTTCTTAAATTACGATAACGTAATTCTCATTAACATGTCTTTGCTCGTTAGGAAACTTACTGAAAAACAAGAAAAACGAAATACATATGTAGGTGTTTTGACGATTGTAATAGTGTAAACGAAGTATGTATTCAGTTTGCATTCTAGTAAGAATCGTTTCTTTAACAGGCGTGGAAATTGATTACCTTGCAGGTATTATGAATCAGAAAAATTGTATATAGATAAGAAATTTATGTACGACTTTTTTTTTAATAATATTCAATAATAATTAACATTGTGTAACTTGGAATTTATATATCTGGATTTTTTAAGTGTTATTTTATTTGCTCACAACTGCGTGTATCTATTATATTTTGTTATCATATGTATAATTATTTTATATTTAAACGATTTATTGTTGAGATCTTAGAGTTTGAGATTTTAGATTAAATCTAGATAAAATAATAATCTGCGATAAGATCTATATTAATTCGTATTTTTCATTCTTAAGCAAAATTATCGTTAGATATTTATAGTTAAAATTTGTGTATTAAGCAAAAATTGATATTAATATAGCTGTGAATAACTCTGTTAATTAACTTTTTGCTTCATTTATTAATAACATTAGGAAATATTATCAATAACATTAATTCTTCCTCACTCATTCATTTTTAAAACTAGATTGAATTTTTATTTCCTTACCACAATCTAGTGGAAATTTTTAAAAACGAATTAATAGATTTATTTTAAAATATGATTTTCATTGTTATAGTTTACTTTACGACTGAATATATATAACTTTCATTACGTATAATAGAACATAGCCTTAAATCGTTATACTGGATTGTAATTGAGTTTAAATCATTTGTATTACTCTTTAAAGTGTCATATGTATAATATCTAAATTTATCATTAATTTCACTTTTAAAATTAACGTAATAAATTTCAAAAATATCATTTATATGAAGATTTTATTCATATAAATATGTGATTGGATATAAAAATAATAACTATTTCAAAATTATCAAAAATTTTATTGCTTTTTATTAGTATATTAAATCTTAATGTCTTACTTGAAGAAATTTGTAATAAAATAAGAATAATAATATTTTCAATAAGAATAATAATATTTTTGATGCAAATTTTAATGTAATGTTTTATACAATTCAGAGATTTATATAAAGATTTAAATCATTTAATATTTTAATACTAAACAGTTATTTCTTTATGTGTAAATATAAATTTAAAGTATTGGAACACGTAATAGAATACGGTATTTATTTTTACACAGATGTTCACACTCTTACTCGATTCTTTAGGTATCCACTTGTTTTTCTAATCTCTGTCATGCATCTTGCACATTATCTTCTACATCCTTATGTAACTTACACACTTTATTTAAATCTACACATTTATACACGTTTGTGAGAAACTATTTTTTTTTAGTACTTATTGATATATCTTTATGATATTAATTTAGTAAAAGATATCAAAGTTTATATCTAATTTTTTCTTTTTTTTTCACGAATTTTTTTGAACACATTGACATACAATATAAGATAAAAAAAAGTTCAAAAATGTAATAATCCATAATAAAATATAGGCACATTTAATTAAAAGAATGAATGTGTACCTAATATAGCATCGCAGAATATATGACCGCAAGAATATATATTAATCTTGATAAAAAAAATCTATAAAAGTTACAAATTTTTAATATCATATATACAAATATCATAATATACAAGTATTAATTTTAAGCTTCCTTTGTGTCCACCACTGTAAGTCTTACGTACATAATACATACATGTACATATATGTATATATACACTCGCTAAAAATTAACGCTTTCTTCGGCAACATACTAGTAAACACGTTGCTTAAAATAGGAAATAAGATACTACAAAAGCCAACTAATGGAAGAAAATCGATATTGATTTAAACTAAATCCTTAAAAGTTATCGTCAGTATTCCAGACTAAATATTTCAATTATATGAAATAAATGCAATTAAATATCTCGTTATTATTCAGTGTCAAATAAAACACAAAATATTTTTTAGAATTATATTTTAAAATATTTATTATAAACAGCATCGAGATAATATTATTACGGAGCTATATAAGATTAAGATTTTGGTGTGAAATTTCAACCATATTAGCTTTTAAGGATTAATTGAAATAGAAAAGTGAGTTAATCCATAGTCGGGAGAGCCAGAACATTGAACATGGTACTGGCTCCTGGATATGGTTTTATGGTAAGATATCGGAGAGACGTATTGATGTTTGTAATAATTTTAGACGACGATTTAACGATTGTTTGATTGCATATAGATTGTGCTGGGACAAGGTTGGGGAATCTATATGGGGCAATGCGTGTCTCGTAAGGCGGGCGCCGTCATCGCAACCGGTCATCGCGATTCGCTCACCTATCGTATCATGGATAAACCTACCAAGGTAAATCGTAATAATAGTAATAGCACCCTGTTGTTAGAATAATCCTTTAATGAGGATTAAATCCGTTTATATGAACTCTATCTGTTTGAACCAAATTTCGGGTCATTGCTCAATTGAACAAACCTTTTGCTGATTGAATCCATTTATTCAAATCTAAGCTCCTATTATGCGAACGAAAAATCACTAATAGGAAAGAGAATCAGTGGGCGTCTATTATATGAACTCCAGTTAAATTATTTGTCTCACGTCCAGTTTATATAAACGGAGTTCTATTCTATTCTTTAAGATGATTTAAGTTATTGGAATTCGTTGATTGATATAACTGTTAGGAAGGAATAAAAAGAATAATGGAGTATTAAATTAAATATTGAAAGAAATTAAATATCGAGAAAATTGCATTGATATAATTCTTAGGTGTTTTTGCAAATTTGCAAATCGTTTGAGAAATCTTTTTTATATACAAATGGCCTTGAAATAATTTTGTTTATAAGTTAATAATATTTGTTTATAAGCTAATTATTACCTTTGAACGGGGGGAGAATTACTTTCTTATTATTTTTAATAAATAATAAATTTACAGTTTAACTTATTTAGCTTGATTTATTTAACAGATAATAATAATAATTGTATATATATCGTACGTAATGAAAACTAGTTGAAAAGTTTGCTTATGATCAATATGTAACCATTTGAAAAATAATTAATATTAATTATTATTATAACTGTTATTTTGTACTTAATTACAAGTGAGATACCTGTAAGAGCTATGAATAAGAATAATTCTTGGTGCATGTATATGTTATATGGAAATTAAATTCGTAATTATGTATAGGATAAGAAAGAAATTCACGCAATATTTTTAGTAGAGCAAAATACAGTTCTTTTCAACTTCCGGTATATATATATATATATATAAATCTTAGTAGTTTCTTCAAGATTTCTAAACTTGTATACAATGGTGTATAATACCGATAGAATACATAGCGTGCTATGAACTATGTAGCTCATTATTGGAGTTAAATGATAAAATCTTACAGACCCTATTGATAATAGCTACGTACTTCGGTTCGCGAACAATGTAAAATTCACATCATTGTATTTTACTTAGAAAAGAACTCTTTATATCATTAGCTGATTTTTCCTAGTATTTTTACTAAAATAAAGACTTTAGACAATTTTACGAATAAAATTTGTGTTAATAGGAAGAAATATTATTTTTATTCTAATATTTATTTATTACATTTTTGTGTGGTATTCATTTCATGTGTTATTCTTTATCTTGAAATTGCACAAGTATTCAGGTGTTTTAAAAATAGATATTAAAATAAATTTGTAATACATGATTATATTAGTTTTGTGTATACAGTAAGTATACACGAAGTGTATACGTTCAAATTAAGAATAAAGGTGAACATTAATATCGAAGACTATTGTAAGACATTTCTCTTTGTTATTCTTCTTTATAAGTAAACAATTGGTTTTCTTTTAATTAATCATGTTTCATACTATCGTAAATTTTGTGAATTTTAATAAAGAATGTGTAAAACATTAGAGAAATACATATAATTGCAAATGATTAAATTAAATTTAACGAATTACATGTAATATTCATCATAAATATTCGGACATTAGTGAATTTATGCACGGTATATAAATTTCATTAAGTTCTCAACAATATTTTGTGAAACATTTTGTTAAATATTGTTAAATTAAAAAAACAAACAAGCGAGTAGATATTTTTAATTCATTATATATTATATATATTAAAATTATTATGTGTAATATATATATATATATTACGTAATAATAGAATATTATATATTACTTATTATTATATATATTATTATTATATATTTTAATCCATTATATATTATATATCAAATTTTCGTGCAATTTTAACATTAAAAAAAAAAAGTTTTAATTTGCAATAATTATAAAGAAAATAATATGTTTTACAAGATATTAATAATGATTAATATAATATATGTATATCAAAACATATACATGTAGTAAATATAACAAAATTTGAGTTATTAAATTTTCATCGATTTATTCGATTTATAGAAAAAAGGATGAAAAACGTTTTACATTTTAGTCAAAACAAGTTGTCCATATAAACGAGCAATTTCCGTTTTTCTTTTCTTATATGAATAAAATTTGCGCTTGAAGGAACATGAATGAATTGGTGAAAGCAACGTATGCAACAGTATATGTTCTTGATGGATTCAATTATTGGTCTGGTATTTTATAAACGGAGGAATAAAGCATTCTATGAATTTGAATTAGTTCTGTTTCAAGTTTATAAACGATTACACATATCTATCAGACAGAGATTAATAATAAAGTAATAAAATTAAATCAAATTAAAAATTCCAAAATTAAGCAATATAAAAATGTCTAAATTTTTATAGCTCCCAATATTCCATAATGTTTTAATTTTATTATTAGTTTCTATCAGAGAGAATAAAATTAAACGCCTTAAATTTTTAATATAATTCCACAATATCAATTGCGGATTGAAATTATTTGATATTTAATTTTTATATCTAAATTCATTATGTAGGATTAGATATAGAGGAGAGAGAATTCTTTTATGAAAATAAATGATGTTAAAAAAATTATCTAATTGACAATTATATTAAATTTCATAGTAATATCTAGAGATCTAAAGTAATTGTCATCTATGCAAATCGTACGATATCGAATAACTTTGAAACCATACTATTCTACACATATGTATAAGATCGTCAAGTGTAGTATTGATTCAATACATAGTATTCATTCATTTTTAATGTATAAATAAAAATATCTCTGCTTAAAAATCTTAGAACAACTATTATATTTATTTAGAAATAATATTTTATTCAATAAACATGTGATTACAATTATCAAATACAATAAAGATTATATTATAGAGATAAAAAAATATATTACCAATTATATTACAAAATATACACGAAATTTCAGGATTTTATTATCTATAATAAATATTGAATATTAAAAATATTGAGCGGGGATCTGTTTTTACATTTATTTCATTTATTATATTTACTTGTATTACTTTCATCTTTCATATGATGATTTTTACTTTCCCGTCGTTTAGATTTAATTTCATTTCATGTTCTATGTTAATGTTGCAATTTTTGTGGTTATTCTTTGCTGTGATCTAATCGAATTTTAGTCGTATAAATGTTCTTAAAATTTAGAAAGTCGTAACTGTTCGAATAGAACATGTATTGAAGGATGGTGAATATGTATCCTAACTGCATACCCACCTACTTTTCAATACATTCTACATAGCAATTTCTAGGCATTAGCGTAGTCAGCTTAATAATTTTGTTATACAAGAAACTTTATTTTCTAAAATTTTAAAAATTTATTGCTTTAAGAATTTTTGAGAAGTTTAAAAATATGTAATAACCATCTTTAGATACTAGAATAGAAAAGAATAGACTTTAACGTTAAATTAACGGATTAAATTAATTTAATAAATAGTTAAATTTATTAATCAGTAAATCATTTAATTAAAGAACTACGTAATGTTATAAAATAATACATTGGTAAATTCAAAGCCTGCGTTATTATTATTACTTTAATGCTTTGAAATATTTTTCGGGATTAATGCAAATTCATGATAATAATATTAAAATAGAGAATAGTATTTAAATAGTAACATAAAATAGAAAAAACAAACAAAAAATATTATATGTATGATAGGATAAATTGAAAGAGAATATCTCATTTAACGTAAGATTTATGACGTGTGTATATAGTAATAAATTAACCACAATCGGATGCAATTCTAGAAATTTTGGCAAAGCAATTTTGGGAATTTTGCTATTGTTACGCTATTGGCTAAATAAAATATACATCATAGGCTTTCTTGTTCTTCTCCGTCCTTTCACTCTACTAGCATTTGTAGCATTTCAATATATGTACATGCTTTTTCACATTACATACTTCCTACATTGAAATCACTTGAAGGCTCTTCTTTTTATGCGTTACTCGTTCAACAATTTGTTTTGACGTTTTAGATTGAATTATATATATTATACCTATTAGATACTACAATTTTTGGCTAGTAGAAATGTGACATGCTTTTAAGAAAATTAAATTCCACAGTTTTGAAGAAATTATAATTTGATTAATTTGAACTGCAGTTTTATATGTAAACCAATGCATTCACTTCCTTTAATTAATTATTATATAACTGCACTTATGATAATATCTTTATTTTCTTTTTATTCTAATAATCTAGTAAGATTAATTACAAGATTTATTTTTGAATTTTTTTGGAAATTTTTTATGTTAATTCATTATTTATTTTAAATAAAATTAATCTTTTCTTATAGTATGTATATGGTTATAATTTAGTATTTACATAATTTAAATTATAATTATATCATATAGTCGATATAATAACAATTTTTCTTATAGTATATATATCTTCTAACAGTTATTTTAGAAAAATCTCTTATTTTCTAAATAACCAGCACCCTCTTATTATTGAAATTAAGAAAAAAAGTGTCATTAAATGCTATGGTTTCCGAGAAAACGGCTTATTGCATTTTGTTTGAGTTTTGATTATATAGAATTTATATATGCGTGGATACTTATATTCTGAAGTTTAATACAGAAAAATGATCATTCCATTAATCGAAAACACCGAAAATTCCATATTCACCTCAGATATGAAGGCTTTTCCGTCACTCCAGATTATATGTTATTTGTGGTTTGATCGTTTAATACATGCTTCGAAGTCAGATTATGTAAGGAAGTAATCGTGAGAATTTATTATTCTATTAACCGGTGTTCTTTGCAGCCTGATACTGGTAGACTTGCAGTGTATGCGAATGCACGAATAGTGCTTCGAATCTGATACAGCACTTCGATTACCGTACCGCAATTCCATACCTATATCTTATAACTTATGAAGCGGAAAAGCAAGTTGATTCTGTGAGATACGAGTTGAAGGTCATCCGTTTAGAAAGTTCAATGTCCTTAGTACAGTTCCTACGGGTATTTGAAATTGTACTTATTTTATTTTAATATACATATATATATTATTATTATTATGTATAATAAGTAATACGAGGTATTGATTTATGTCAAATATTGATTTAATCTTCCCGTCGATATACGATTAATTCTCAAAGATCTTCAAATTTTTATATTTCACTCTTACTCTCATTTTAAGGAAATAAAATGAATTTATAATGTTTTAACAAAATGTTCAAATATTCAAAGTTTATTCATCAAATATATATTTTTATTTATCGAAATGAATGTGAAAGTAGATGGTCTAATGCTCACATTGATATGCAGCGTATGCATGCATATACGAGTATGTGATATGTATACGTATAAAGATTTTACCGTAGAAAATATATTTGAAACTTGTTGAAACATACGTGACAGAAATCGGTAATCAGCTTAAAAAACAAATGATAAAAATGATTTTTCTTCTGCGATAACTTTACCGTTATTTTACGCTTACTGATCATACGTTACACTCATTCACGTTTCAAGGAACTTTAGTAATTAATATGTATTGTTTTCGCCTGTGCAGTAATTTTCGTACTCTTGTTTCTCGTACAGTTAATTAAAGTTGACAACTACTTTTATATAACTTACGTAACTGAATAATAAGTCAAATTGGTCTTCGCTTACCTCAATTCTGAATACTACTTCTTTCATTTTGTCTGTCAATAAAGTTGATACGAATTTTTAATAACTTTCAAAGAATACACAAAATCAATATCAGGATTTTTTACAATTTTTCTTACGATTATTTTAACATAATATCATTTGTCAGTAATAGGAACCTTTCACTGAAAATCTTTAATAACATTGTTAACATTGTATAACAGTGTAAAATATTAAAAAATTAACGAATAAATATAAAATTTCGGAGTTTTAATATCTTATGAATATTGGTATAAATAATTAAATCATATCCTGTCAAAAATGAACAAGTATCCAGATATTTTTGAAAGAAATACAGAAAGTATTTCTCAAAAAAAAAAATGTATTCATACTTTTTTACAATAAATATGTCGTTTCATAAACGCATTTATTCCTATAGCAATAGTGCAATATAGAAAGTAATATTAAATTTTGTACTGTCCAATTTTGTAATGATATAAACGTGTTATTTGCTAAACACATACAATTACGTTACCTAAGTGCCTGTGTGTGTAGTTCCGGACGTAAGATTACAGATTTTGCATACTTCAGTAAAGGTCTACGTACTATAGTACTATGTTCTTCCTTGTTAGCTATCATAACTCTCGCGAATGGTACATATATATTTCAGAAAATACATTTCATATGTTTGCAAATATATATTATGAAATTTACATTTAAAAATACTGTATAGGCTCATATTCAAAAATCTTAGGTCATTAATAAATTAGATTTTTCGTAATGATAATTAATTATATCTTTAGGATATGTTCATACGTCGTATTACATCAAAGCAAATGTTTAATTCGTGATTTTATCTTTTTTGTAGTTTTTCCTAACTTTCCAACAGTTCGAAATATCAAATTTAAATTAAAAAATTAAATCAATTATTTAATTAAATTTAAATTAAAAAATGTTATAAATTACACATCCTTGTAAGTTAGAAAATTGCTTAAAATCTTAAAAAAAAAACAGAAAATAATATAAAATGAATTCATTGATAAATTATTTCAAATCAATTACTATTTTTTTTTTACTAATATTTTTTGAAGTAAAAATAAATTTTAAATAACATATCTAAGTATCTTCATAGTTATCCATAAAAACAAATATATATTTCTTCTTAGTAAATAACCTGACTCTTTTATACATTTCTTTTGGCCAAGGATGAATATTTCTTATTATTAGTACATGGTGTATCAATTTATTTGAACATGTCCAACAGTTGTCATGCTTTCTATGATACAAGCATTCTTACGTGACTGACACAATGTGCGTTAATTATCTATAAAAGAATGTTGCCCGCCTATGTTTCTCGCACGGCTTTTCACATTCATTTGCATGACTGGTCGTGATATGTGAAAGTAATTAATTGTTAACTTCAACACCGATGCTAATTCACTCGAGCGTAGTTCTTGCTCTTTCCTTTCATTATATCCGCTTTCCATTGTTCTCCGTTATGCCAGTTGGTTTCATGGCGGGCATCCGCTAACCGGAAACAATATGAAAAAGAAGAACGTGAAACTAGGAGGATGAACACCTACGCTCGAGATACCAAGAAGAAGTTTCTCTGTTTTTTGTCAAATTTCTTTGCGATGATTTTTTTTTTTTAATATTGGTATTTTTCTTCCTTACGTTCACTTCCTTCTTTACAGAGAAAGTTCTGTGCGTGTGTTGTTAGGAAGAATTCATACATGAATATTGATATTTGAGAACCATTTCTTCAATTGGGTATGCCGTGTATTGAGAGATTTATGAACGATTGAATGATGAATGTCTGATCGAACAGTTGTTTATTATTCTTTAGGGATGAATTTATTAAGAGGGAGATTATAATTTTTTATATCTTTGAGAGAAATTATATATGTATATTATGCTACCGAGCAATTGCATTGAAATATGCATAATGATAAATTAAAGTAAGAAATAGCTAATACTTGTTATAGCTATATATTATAGATAATACCATGTTCTAGACATGTGAGGACTTTCTTAAGGCATAACAATATTTTACTATTTACTATAAGTAAATATATTACTATTTACTATAAGTAAATATATACAGTGAATTTGCTGTATGATTTTTTTCGCCAGTTTATTGAACTTTGAACACTGGCATTAAGTGACAAAACATCGAGCAATCGTAACATTTTGTCATCTAATATTCAAAGTTCAATAAAATGGTGAAAAAGAATCTTACAGCAAGTTCTAAGGGATCGTTGTAAAGAGAAAATTTCAATCTTCAAGACCTTGGTGGATTTAATTATAATTTTTCAATATTTTTAGAGACGTTTAAATTTTTACAATTTTCGAGGATAAAGGTATCCGTATTTTCTCATCCGCTGTATGACAAAGGAAGTATGTATAATATGTCTTAACTGAGAACTAAGCCGTACATACATGTGTGTAATTAAATATATATATATATATATATATATATATATATATATATATATATATATATATGAGTAGTTGAATTCGAGCGCAGACTTTAAGTTAGAGGAGTAGAGAGTATAACAAAGAGTTGATCAGTAATAGAAAATTTCTCTTGATGATTAAAAGAAATTCTGTGTTCATATACGCTTTTGAGAATAAACGAAATATAGGAATATTTTTAATGTAATATTAAAATATTTTTTATTATTAAAACACAGAGACAGACGAGAGAAAATAATTATATTACATTATATTACAGTTGTCGTCGTAAATTAAATTAGTCGTCTCTTAAGAGTAGCTATGCAAATAAGAAAGCATTCACGTTTAATTTAATAATTTTCGATGTAGATGTAACATTATTCCACAGATCATATATTACTTCGTTTGTAGTAATGTCTTATTCATATATCTCGTCTGTGACAGAGATAGTTACCTTAAGAGAATTTACGTACTGCTAAAAGGAGAGAGTCTACGATTGTACCGCCAGATGGCAGAACAGTGCAGAATGATAAATATTTATAAATATTTATAAATATTTATATTTATTTTTACCTTTAATATTTTTCAATAATTTTCTAAAATATATTCATATTTCATATTATTTTTTTTTAGAATTATACTTTACGGAAAATATTACACATATTAATTTTAAATAAAAATAAGTTGAAAAAACATATTTAATATAATGTTTAAAATTTTATAAAGTTTTAAAAATAATTACTCCTATTAATTTCTTTTAATAAAAAATAAAAAACAAAAAATTTTCATGTAGAATGCAAATAATTTATTTATAGGGTAAATTAATATTTAATTTTTCTATTATTTAACTTATTTCAATTACTATTTAAATTAAATTAATATTTTTGATATTACTACAAGATTTATCAAGCTTAATTTTATTGCCTAACAATGATTTATTCTATACTTTTTCCAATATTATGATTTCATTTATTAGATTCTTTCTCTTGACAACTCGCGATGGAAATGAAAAATGTTAGTTGTAACATGTCAATTTCATGCTTCGTTAAAAGCTCGTGTAATACTCGTACGTAATATAATTACGAAAACTGTACTTTAATATGAGCACCATTTTCATAGAATACCGGTACTCGAATTATTCTTTATTTTTAGTAAAATAACGGATACATATTTTATAGCTCTTCTTGAGTTGAACTTTTAATTAAATCAGGAGACTCTTGGAATATTAAATAGATTAATTTTTTGATTAAATTTCTTATAAATAAATAAAACCGATATAGTAAATTTTTCGATAATAAACATTGTAATTTGAGTTGAATCGAATATTTATAAGGATGTTATAATTAATTCAATATTAATATTAATTAATTCAGTACATTAATTTTGACAAATGAGCCTTCCTGTTACTATCATAAATTCAATTCATCACCTATTTGAAATTTAAACAAGAATAGAGTTAAAATTATACCTAAAATGAAATTTGTTTTATTATAAAAAGATTACTATTATTATTCGTAATAAATTTTTATTTGTTATACTATTCTGTACTATTATGTACTGTTATAATACAAAGAACATTTATTTCTAAATCATTTGTAATCAACATTTTGAAATTATTATTTGTAATGAATGTTCATTTTGTATTATCTTTTAGTTCAAACAGCATTTATTTTTAAATAAAAAATAATTAATATTATTTATATTCTATAAAAATACGTACATTCTATATATTTTGACATATTTTTATAACGAGGGTTTGACGTGGATGTATAGCTAATTGACCTATGTTACAAAATGCTGACACAGTGAAGTAATATACAACGGCGGCTAGGAAAATTGAAAAATAGAGAGAAAAATTCGTGTTAAAGTGTGATGACTCATCGCTCTTACGATAGTGTTAGAGAAGAATCTGATCTACGTCATGCTAATTGTCAGTGTTATCTTTTTGCATTTGCCAAGTTCAACGAGAATGTTCCCTCTTCTCGTGTGCACAGTCTGCGTCATCCGAATGAAACATGTTTTTTTTTTCACTCTTTTTATCTCGGAAAATGAAAGAAACGAAACTTCTATCAAATACTTTACTTTTAGTTCAGTTATCAATTATTTGTTATTCTAAATTCGAAATATACCCTCTTTTTTAAAAATATAGTAATTTATACAGGCAAATTCCAAATATAAATCTATTATGATTTAATTGTAATTATATATTATTTGTAAATATTATTCATTTACGTTATTTATAATTATATAAAATTATATACATATACATTATAATTACTTATATAATTATATACATTAGTTATAAATTATACATTTCATGCTTATATATTAATTATAATCATTGTCAAAAAATGATGTCACACTTTTACTATTTAATATTATTTATTCTGCCTTCAACAAATGAGAACTTTTGATTTAGAGTCTCAATATGATATTTTTATTAATTAATATTCTCATTGAACTGTTAAATTATTGGTATACTACTGTCATACAGATTATTATACAGAGTGGCCCAATAAAAATTAACACTCATCATTATTGCCATATTACGGCTGCTAACAAAGTTTTTCCGTATCTCCTTTCTTAGAGAGATATTTAAGATGCTAATTATTTTTGGATCATCCTTGTATGCTATCATTACTACATATTGCTAAGGTATAGTTTTTATACTATAAAATTCATTGTAAAAGCAGAAGTGAGGTACCAGGGATTAATAAGAGCAAATATTTACACGAAGTTAATATTTAGATTAAGATGGGATGAAAATTTTATTAAATGTACAAGTATATTCATTGAAAGAGAGGTGAAGTTCTTTCACCATGCAACTTTGACCGAGGGTTGAAGTTATAATATTAATGAGCAAAGGGTAGACTAGAGGGAAGAGCATTCAAGTAGTAGCACTAGTTCTCTAAAGAGGACTGTATAGAGCACAAGACTGAGTGAGACTTCTAGTTAAGAATGTGCAAGGGCTTATCCTACTGTCTGAAAGGGATATTGTGTGAAGTTCCATGGTACATGCTCTTTACATCCTCTTCTTCGACTTGAGCTGGTGATAATACCGAGCCTCGCTCGATTCGCATTTTCGTGTCTGTGCCATACAGCGTACATTGCTCCCTAGAGCAAGGTTTAAGTTTCAATATATATACTAAAAATATATATGCAAGTATATTCCAAGCAAAACGACTATAATTATTTCTGTAGACATAATGATATATTTTTTGTTTATAGTCACGCCCATAATATATATTCTATAGCTATGAAAATATAATCGATAGTATCAAAGGGCATTTATAAATAATAAGAGCGATTCTTAATTATAAAGAGTGCGCATATATTATATAATTTGTTTTAAAATCATATATAATTCGAATATAGTTATTAATATAAAAAAATGTTTATACAATAGAAAGATAAGATTTTATCAGAAAAATTAAAAATTTTTTGCTTTCTTAAAGTGTAAAAGTAGAAGAGAAAAAGATAAGATAAGAAAGTTGTTCTGCAAGTATGTTAGAACGATAATTTCTAATAATTTCTTACGGATAAAGCAAAGATTATAAGAAATTAGATATTGGATCAAACTGTCCTCAATCTAACATATCAATAAACATGTAATATGAAATGTAAGTGGAAACCGCCAGTAATGCGTAGTTCTTTATAGATAAGAAAAAACTGCCATGAAATGTGTTGACATTTATTTTAAAGCAGAATATAAAATATTTTAATGATTATTCAAGTGCAGAGAATAAAACATTTTACAAATCTTTCGTTTAAGTATCATCTTACAAAATTTTTGTTTTAATACAAAGATTGAAATTCGATTAAATATTAAATACAAAAATAATTTGAATATAAATATTTTGTTTATTTCTGTTAAAAAATGTTCATCATTTATTAAATTCTTAATTCTACAACATAATTCTATTATATACATATGAATTCTTAATTTATTTTTTATTTCTAATGAAACGATAAATTATGATACACAACGGATACGTAAAATTATGTTATATTTACAAAATAGAAAAATACAAGATAATATTTGTTTACTTTTCGTCCTTAATAAAAATAAAATATAAGAAAGTTTGAAATTTTTAATATTTTAAAATATTGATACTTTTATGTTACAATAAAATTTTGAGACATTATATACATATATCTTGCATGCAATAATATAATTTTATTTCTTATGAATGAAAGATCTTGTGATTAATGAATATGAGTAGTTGTATGTAGTACGTTCAATGGACCATTCAAGAGCTCAGCTTAATTATCAAAAACACAACGTCTTAATATGTTACACGTGACAGATACAAACTCTTCGTCTGACATTTAATTTTCCGCTCGTTGCGTGTTCCGTGATGTGTATGCTTTCACACAATATCGTCATAAGTCAAAATGTATGCGTTCATGCAATCACGCGTGTACTCGTAAACGAGTACGAAAGAGACGCAGATGTACAGTCATCTTCACAAATGGCACGCGATTGTAAAATCAAACTGTCGAATCATTTCAATAGTCACATAATTTCTAATGCTGAATAAGCAAATATCAAGTAAATAGACAAATTACATTATATAAGATATTTAACATGAAGCTTAATTGAAAAATTGTGTATATTTAAATTTAAAATATTTTTAATTTTAGAGAAGTATAAATGGGTCGCAAATGATTGGAAGAACGTAGCTCGATTAAATATGTACACAGATTGATTTGCTTTCTCTAATTATGGTTCTGTTTGAATTTAATATCTTATTGTAAGGAAAAATTAATCTATTGATACATGTACTGAGATATAATACGACAATTTTGCAGAGATAGAGTAATATTTATTAAAATAACAAAACTCTGATTTGCCTGAAAAGAGTGTATGTTTAAACACGAGTCTACCATTAGGTAGGGCACTACTTGCTAAAAAAACAAGCAGTATATTTATAGATACCTAAACTAAGAAGAACATGCACTTATTCTAAATATTTGATTTAAAAATAGAGATTTAAATTCATTGTGTGGCGTAGTACTAATTAATGGTTAGACAAGTCTGTCTGAAATTTAAAGCGAACTTCTACATTTCCTAAAACCGATTCAATTTTCATTAGAAACTGAAATGAAAATATTACATTATATATATAATATAGTAATTCATATAAAAGATAAAAAAAGAATATGATATATATAAATTATGTATGATACATATAATGATGAGATTTTTAATGAAAACGAAACAAACTGTATTAGAGCAATCAGTAAAATGTTATAAATAGTTCAACTGAAAAAGAAGAAGAAAAACTTACTTAGAAAGGCATCAAATTAACAAAACTAAAATTAATTAAAGAAAGAAAAAAAAAATACCTCAATCTTGTGATTTCCCAAAATTGTATAAGAAGTATTCACCTAATCGATAAAATATAAATGTAACCATTTCTAAATCATTCGAACGTAAAGCTGGGCTTTCTTGCACAATAATTTTAATTGCGTATTGACGAGTGAGAAGTTGTAGATTATATTGTTACACGAGGTCTTACATTTTTACAATTTTATATCAAATAAGATATATATCAGCTAGCTTGCAATTAGAGGAAGAAAATGATAAGTTGTATTTTTCATTCTTCACAGGGGAGCAAATTTATTATCAATTAAGTTTATAACTGTTCTTTAATTGGATACGTATTTTTAGATTTCCTTCACGATTTAAGAAATAGTTCAGAAGCCATGCAGGTCAGCTTCATAAATTGAAAAGTAAAAATAAAAAGATCTTGTTTTTTGAATAATGAAATAAATATTGAAGCATCGTATTCTTTTGACGAGGCTAAAAAGATTCTCCTATTTTTAACTATTTAAAGTTAAAATTTGAGGCCAATATTTCATTTGCAATTTTTTTCAATCAATTTATGTTAAAAAAAAATTATGTATTAAAAAAAATTCCAAGAATTTGCTTAATATTTATTAATAGTTCCCCTTATTCACCACTTAGATTCTATAATTTTATAAAATTCAAAGAAATTCAAATTATAATATTGGCAAATTATGGGAAATTATAGTTTAGTCCTTAATGAGTTAAATCGTTGAATCATAGCTGCCATATCTCCTCCCGTGATCATCAATTTACAAAACTCCCCAACAAATCTTAACTCAATTAATTACCAAACTCGTTGCATCAGAGCCCTGTAACTTGTAATTCGTAAAATTCGCCTAATAAATCTTGGCTCGAATTCTGCAAGAATGCTGTCTCCTGCAATGCAATTAGCGATCAATCAGAAACATCTTGGCGGGGTGGTGGCACGTATGGAAACGTGGTGCATTAAACGTCGAGATCCTTGCCACGCGAGAATGTATTAACATTCGCGGCAGTCCGCTTGTTATGCACGTTGCTGTATAAAAGGGAATAGAGGGAGACCGACAAATAGCGTACTCAAGATATAGGAACACATCGAAAGGCGAGCGCGGGCGCATTCGTGACACCAGTCGTTCGCAGTCTACGCGAGTGGCACGGCGGTGTGCGGTGGCGTCGCGACGCCGGCGCAGTTCCGTCGATCGATTCCACGTTTTGCTAGCCGCGTACTCGTGGTTGGTGGTGAGCGAGCGAGGTCGAATAGAGACGAATAATCAGAAAGAACGAAACGGGTATGTTGGACGAAAAAAGAGCGCGAGGGTGAAGAAGAAGCAAGAAAGAGAGGGTGGTGTAACGGGGGTGAGAAAGAGAGTGACGGACTGATAGACGGTGAGGACGAAGCGAGAGGACGGAAAGAGAGAGAGAGAAAACGAGAGAGAGATAGATAGATAGATAGAGAGAGAGAGAAAGAAAAGGGAGAGCCGAACGAGGTATTGGTGCGCGTGTCTTTTGGCGACAACGCGTACAAACTGAACGTGTGCTGGATCCGAAAGAGGTGACAGATTACCGGGAAGGTTTGTTCGAGCCGAAAAAACTGGCCCGGCACTTTCGGCTCCGTGCCTCCCTCGGTTAAAAATATTCACGCACAGCGGTGCAGGATGACGGCGTTGCGGATTTAGAAGAGGCGAAACGTAACCTTCTCGCAAGCTGGACGCCGGGATCGATCGTAATACAGTCTTCTTAACAGCCGGCTGACACTGGCCCGAAGACATGGATTACCGGTCTGCTGGCACCAGGTGCGAAGATGATTCCCTGGAGAACGAGAAAGGAATCGGTGTTGCGGTAAGGGATGCATCATCCTTCTATGTGTTTTCCATCGATCATCGCCTGAACCGTAGCATTTAGGCTACCAGCAACGAACATCGTGACCACCTCTTTGCGCGATGAATATTCCTCCCTTATCCCTCTGTAACCGCTTTTCCTTTTGCCGGGTATTGCTCTAAGAATGCTACGGGACATCATTTACATCGTGCTTCTCGATCACTTTTGTGTAGAATTTGGGTCCCTCTTGCTGCAGTGATATTTTGGTGATAAAAAACGATACGAAGAAGACTGGTGTCATTTATGACGACACATTGCGAGATCCATGCGCCAAAACAATATGACAAATGGCAAGTACTGCTGCCGATGCGGAGTCGGTGCTGCGAAGGTTTGGATTTTAAATTGCTAATCAAGAGGATTTCGTAGCAATCACGATAGAGGGACGATAAAGAAAATGATTTATTGCAGTCATGTGAGAGCCACGTGTCGAAATTTTAATCGAATAAAACGATTATTAATTACGATGTCGCTTGACCGAGTGTAACACTCGTATAATTAATTACGTAAGAAATTTCTTTCGGATCGTCGAATGTTTTAATTCGACTTTTCTACGTGATCTTTCTTGATGCGTAGAAAAAGAATTGGACGTCGACGAGATTTTATACGTCATATGTCTTTTACTACAATTAGGAGAAATTTAAACGAGACTCCGTAACTCAATGTAGAACAAGTATACAAAATGTAAAGAGAAGTCGATTTGGGAACGCAGTTGCTCTATTTCTGGAGTTTAAATCGGGTTACCTTGTGTTTTTGAACTTTTAGTTTCTCTGCGACATTACCTGGTTCGTGTGATCATCAATACATCGTAGCATTGTTATTCATCATTAATTCATTAATTTTTAATGCTTTACGTACTTATGTGTCGAAATTTATTTCTTCATCGCTAGCGTTTAGTTATCAAATTGTGATTCATTTTTAAAAAGAAAGTACACATCATGCGTATTTATATAGTTATCAAATTGTGAATCATTTTTAAAAAGAAAATATACCACGCGTTTTATATCTGATACAATTGATTACGGTTATAAACTTATCAAAATATATACTTATAAAAAGCAAAAAGTATTGTACAGTTGAAGGTACGTGATTGAAAAATGCATATTCAATTTAAAAATGAGAACGGCAATTTACTTGATATAAATTGAAATATTCTGCAAGTAAGGAATTTTGTTCTTGTTATACCAAAAATATATTAATTTTGTCAATTTACAAAACACTGTAATATCAAGGGGATAGAGATCTTATAAAATGTATGTTTTATAAATAAAAAAAATATAAAATTAAAACTTCTTTGTTTATTCATTTTTAAAATTTTATATGCATTTTAGTTTACGATTAAAATTCACGAAGTATTGTCAACACGAGTGTTTAAACGAATGAAAATTATTTCAAAATTGAATTAAATATTGGCGTTTTCAATTAGAAGATTATTTCAGGAAGTATTACGTGGAAAATAGGTGAACTATCGATTAACGTTGACCAATCTTTTGTATTGTATATCCTATTTACTTAAAATAGAAATTCTAACTATCAACCCATCCACTTTTGCTGTCCACATATTTCTTGTAGCCTTGTTACATTTATTCGACCACGTAACATAACGTAATGTATGTAACAGCGAAAGATAATAATTATTGAAAAACCAAGGTGTCACTTGACCTTGAATCTCAGATGAATTCGTAATCGTACGTCGTTTCTCATTACCTTTAATATCGTAACATAGTAAGTAAGTATTTTCTTGCGAGGCTGTAACAAGTAAAAATAACGTGGTCTGTGGTGTAAACAGCTGCGTAAAAGGCGTGCACGTCCGTTTTATCGATCTCTAAACGCCCAGAGAAAGAAAGTATAAAGGACATAAAGTCTCGACGCGTTGCCGAAAGATTCTCCAGATTCTTGACGTTCTTACTCTCGAGTGCTTTTCTTTGCTAATGTTTCAGAACGAGCATAAGGGCGCATCGAAACGTGGTAGCTCGCATACGCGCGGCACCGCAATGTCCTTCGGTTTTCGACGAAGACCCGGCTCCGGCATACCGATGCCGATAACCAACTATACCACCGAGTCGAGCCTCCTCCATCCACGATCGAAATCGGCCGGGCCAGAACAAAATCGCAGACGGATAGACGATGACACCAGCAACATGATCCACAATTCGTCGTCTGGCCGATCGACACCGCGGCTCGCGCCACCGAAGAAAGAATCCAGTGGAATCGCCGTTCGAACGAATAGATTTGGATATCGGCAGTCCCAGCCGAAATTCACGAACAAAGTTAGCGACATTTGCAGCAGTCACAGCGTGAGCCATTACAATCAGGAGAAGCTGCAACAATACCAGCAGCAAGAGGGTTTCGTGAAACAACCGCACAGGGTGGCTCAAGTACCGAGCGTGACGCAACCGATAAAAGTGAAATCATCGCCGGTACATGCTACCGTTTCGTACAATAATGCTAATATCACGCATATGGATGCGAATCGCAGAGTATCAGGCATTCCAGAGCCAATCGGCAGGTATACTTTGCACGCGAGTCATCTGCCTCTACCTCAATACGCCGTTAGAATGACCGATGCAAACTCGAAGATCGCGAAAACCGCGGCGAATCAAAGCAGAAAGGTGTCCGCGGCGTCGAAGAGCTCGACCAGTTCGAAGGAGGGCTCGAGCACGGAGGATTCTGGTATCGGAAGTCAGCAAGGTTGCGCCGGTGACGGCGATTTGAGGGGCGTGGATTATACGGATGGATCGTTAACAAGAAGGCACGGTATAGGTAGACCTAGGAATTTAAGGATGGTCGTAAACGGGAAAAGTTTCGATGTTAGGGATGTTAGGGATGACGACAGTACGGTTACTGAGATATCTGTTATACCTTTGCCAAAAACTTTCACCACAGCCAACACCGGGCTGGTACGAGAGAGAGCCACGCAGTATCAAAGGATCGTGAATAAGGACAATAGGTATACCGAATCTACGACCTCCATGTCTACTACCTCTTCGGAGGGTTACGACGAAGGATTAGGCGAGGAGAAAGTTTACAAAGACAGATCACATTCCGAGAAGATTCCTTCTATTAAGTCAGACTTCAGCCCGCCGAGTTCCGATGATCCTGAATACGGCCACGGAGAAGCTATGGCTGATGAGTATTCGCTAAGCTCGAGCGACGAGTGTCAACGCTCTAGCTCCGTACAACACATGCAAAGTTCGTCGAGTATGTCCAAGTCTGGAACGCTCCCAAAATCTACTCTGCGCTCTGTACTTCTTACCATCGAAGATCCTGCGTTCGCCGCTGCCGCAGCTACCTCGACCACCCTGATAGACGACGAGACCTCGCCCGTTGATAGTCTTTTCGACAGTCTTACAGCCAGTATTACTCAGTCGGATACGAAAACTCCGAAAAAGGAGAACGCGATGGAACAATCTGGGACTGGCATAGACGACGATAGTCCTGGGACGCCGACGAATGCTTCGAATTCGCTAAGTTTGTCGGAGGGCAGAGAATATTTCGATGACGAGATCGCTGATCAACCAGGACTTGTTTTTGACGACAATTCGAGGGCTGGCGCCGAAACGCAATCTGCTGTGACTAGTCAAGTTGTCACAGAGAACAGTCACACTCTGGTCGAATCCAGTCCTAAAACAGGTAAATGTTTGAACTGTTTGATGTAAAAGTGATATAAGTCAATTTTGTACCTATATGCTTATTTCGGACTGTTATTCTGTTTTGCAAATTTACTACGACTTACGTATCTTTTATAATATTTTTTCATACTAATCCTTCTTTCTATTTTATTATTACTATTTTTCTTTATCCTTAAAGAAATTAACATTTTCAACTTGCATCTTTTTAATATTGAACATTTAATAAATTTAATATTATTTGTATGCATTTATAACTTAATATAATAATTTTCTTGTATATTTGTAATCTTTGAAAGTACGTGTATAATTTAGAACGTAATTTATCGATAAGTAATATAATCTAATACAATTTTAGTTCAGTTATTTTAAATAAATGTATCATTTTTATTATCTTTAATTGCACTCGATATAATAAATATTAACAAGTTGTTATCTTTTTCAGGCGCGGGACATGGAAAACATGCAACTAATAGTCCTCATCACGTCAAACGAATAAGTCGAGCTGGCAGTGTCGACACTTTATCTCCTTGTGAATCTATTGCTTCTGATGATTTGATATTGGATTATGAACAGAGCGATGCGAGCTCTTACGAAGAAAATCAACATCGGTTGGTATTTTATTCTGTATATATTGCTTACATTTATAAAGTTTTACATATAGAGTGTCTCATCTACTTGTATATTTTCAGTGATTCTGTTATTATTAATAATGTAAGAAAATATGACAGGAAATCATTGATTTATGGAAACGATATCAATCTATAAGAAAGCCAATGTAGCAATTGTACAATAATAATATTATAAATTCTTTTTATATTGTTTTTGTAGCAAATTGTTAATAATCTTGTTTGATCTATTGAAACAAATAGCTTGTTATTAAAACATGTCTTTATGTTATTTTCATGAATGTTATGAATTAATTCTTGTAGAAATGTAAGATGATGCACTCTGTATATGATGACTCTACTCATTACATTTATTAGAAAATTATTACATTTATAAGTGGAATTTACAAAAGTAGAATTATTATTATTATTAAAATAGATTTAGAATTATTATTATAGTAGAATTATTAAGTACCATTATGTATTTTAGAGTGGAGACGAGCAAGCCACTGCAAGATATGGATAATGCTACAATTCTGTCCGAATTAGAAGCCCAAGGTGAGGAAGTGATGAGGCAGTGGAGTTCTTTATTGAATACATGTCAATCGCTACAACAGACTAATGATTCCAACACGATTAACAACAACGTGAATGATGGATCGGCCAATAATAATAATCAGCCAGCCAACGAAATAGGGTGTGTATTAAAAGTTTTTATGCCACTTTTCAAATTTTTAATTGCTTTGTATTGTTCATCATTTAAAATAACGCATGATTTTGCGATAGATATAATTACATTCAGAACAAACTATATTAAGATAATTTTTTGAGTAAAATTTCAATCCATAATAATATAATTTTTTTTAAATATTATTTTTTTAATGTTACATAATACAGTGTCCCTGCTATTGGTATTAATGTATTTCGAAAACGCATTACCATTTTATAGCTTTAAAAATGCTTTTTCTGTTTATATTATACGCTGCTTTATTCTGTGTTATTTTGCATAGATTTATTGTATAGTATAGTATGGGGATAATGAAATGAGAATAATTCAATTTATTGTGTGATACCAGAAAATTATTTGACTTTAAATTATAAGCAACAAGCTTTAAGAAGCTCAAATTCATTATAAATTTATTGTATAGAAATTTATTCTGACAATAGAGATCTTTATGATTATATCTGCAAAATAAAAGCTATTAATTATATTTAAAAACCAATTAAAAGCAACAACTTTCTTGTTTACTAAAAGAAAGATTTATATATTCTTATTTTTATATACAAGTTAAAAATATTTTAAAATCAATAATTTGAAGATATGGCAAGTAAAATTTATCCTTGGAAACATAAAAAAAATTCATTTTGGAAGAAAAATCAAAATGTTAGTCAATATAGCATATATTATTATTACTATTAGAATAGCTTCTATTTTAATTTCTAGGATACGTAAGGTAAGTCGTGCATTATTGTAGATCAATATAAAAGTCCGTAAATATTCATCGTTTCTTCTATGAAATAAAAATTATATAATACAGTGGAATTGTTTTTAAATCTATAATTTTAAACTTAACAAACTAATTTTTTAAATTAATTTTTATGTACTTTTAATTATTTTAATTAATTTTTCTTAAGAGTACAATATTAATTAAATAATAGAAAATATTAAATATACATTCTTTAATTAAAAAATATTGATATTTTTGTATATATATATTTATATTACAAATTTCTGGAACTTTGAAACGAGTAGTTCATAATAACTTTCAATTAAAAATCAAATTAAGTCAAATTTCCAATAACGATATAATTTAAATTTGTATTATATATCTTATATATTTAAATTTGAAACTTTTTGTATTTTTATACGTATATCATGAAAATTTAATATTTATTGAACATAAAAATTTTAATTGAGAAAAAATTAAATAGTTTTTAAATTTTGTAAATTTGGGAAGGTATTTAAGTTGGTATTTTATATTTTATGAATTTCACTTTGAGCAACGTTTAGTAAAAATTCTGTATTATTTTATATTTTAATTGGATTTTTATTATTTTTATTAGACGAATAATTAATCAGTATTTGAAAAGAACTTGCAAATATTAATTTTACACATTAGTTTTCAAATATCTAAGAAAAAAGTTATTAGTTAAATGATATAATTTAATACAATATTTTGTAAAAAGTAATAAAATATATTTAATTACTTTTATATAATAATTATATTTTATATATAATTAATTATTGGCTGTTTCACTTTAAATGCATGATATATCCTCAAGCATGTTTTGAATTTAGTAGTCTATAAATTCAGTACAATTATGTAGTATATTTTCGTATTAGTATTGATAATTCTTATTGCCAAACGTTTTTCTATTTATATTAATATTAATATATAAAATGGAAGCTTTTAAAGGACGAGAAAATTATTAATGTTATTGAACTAACAATAATAATATTGTAATAAGAATATCTAGGGAAGAATAATTAGACACAATCACTAAAGGATATATATTTTATTCAAAAAAAGATATGAAGTAAAAATAAAAAGTAATATTCTCATAAAATGAATATATTTATTATTAAATTCTAAGAATCTTAAATATGAAATAAATACAATTATTTTATATTATTTTTTTATTCATTTTAACATATTGTTACGTACTTTAAAAAATATGTTTTTTCTCGAAGAATTTGCTTATCGAACAATAAATGGATTAAATGGAATTATTTTAACGTATACATTTATAAAATACGTCAGGATTTGCAAGAGACACTATTATATGACGGATAAAGCTATGTCTCATCCATTTAAAACTACGCCTGTATTTCCGACATGTGTAGACTACCCTTCAAGCAAGATATCACACTCGTCAGAACATTCATTCCGAAATCAATAACTCTATAGAAATTGCTTCTACGAATCCGCATGAAATAAAGAGCAGACATATTTTTAGAGACACAAGAATTGAACTTGCTTCACACCAAGTGAAATTATCGTAACAGTTATTAATTGTTGTAACAAATTTTTGAAATGAATATATTATCTACTGTGTGTGTCATACGAAACATTTTGAAACATTAGCATTATAATGATATACGATTTTTAATTCTATCTATCATTACTAATTTAAGTCTGAAACGAATCTGAAAATAGTATTTGTGTACTCAATTTATTAATTTTAGGACAGTTTTAGCAGTATTAAATATATATCATCTACTAATTGTATAGTAATTTTGTACTAAATGTACAGTCACAATAAATTTTCCCAAAAATTTTATCAGTATAATCGTATCTTATTCATTAATAATAAAATTTTAAAATATTTCGTATTACACACATAATACATCTATAAAAGTTTTCTATGATAAATGTTTGGATACGTTTTGAACTACATAATACATTTAAAGAGCTGGAAATCATAATGACATAAGTTAATCTATTACTAATTTTCATAAAATAGTATTTTACATTTACAAAAAGTTGATTATATTCTTTCAAATCATTAAAACGCATCATGGCAGAGAATAGAGTTATGGATCAATATACCATTCAAAATTCTGAAGATTTTTGTAACATAATCAAAAATTTATTTTTCCATCAACCCAATAAATATGTAACAACTTTCGAGAATATCTAGAAACGAATTTGGCGCGCGTTTGCGCGTGAGTTGTCTGTTATCCCCACTCTGCGACTTCCTTCTCCCCCATTCGCTGACTCAGACAAGTGTCATGGCGCCGCCGGCATCTCGAGCTTGAAACGCGGAACGCGCTTCTACCGCTAGTAACGCGTGTACGCTCTTACCGTTCGTATTGTGTATAGTTTTCACTTCTTTGTCATTCTACCATTATTTTTTCACCAAAACGTGAAGTGTTACATGATAGTTAATTCATACACAATGCAAAATAAAGAAAGAGTAACGTAAATCACTTATCTATATTTTATCAAGAGGTTCGTTCGAAATCTGTCTTAATGTTTGGCAAACAGTATTCAATTTTTGAGGCCTAGTGAGTAACCTTTTTTCATATAATCGTACGCGATACGCTTTGCGTTTCTTTTTTCCGATGAGTGGATTATATCCTTTGTAGACTGTTACGAGAAAGGTCTAGCTAGAAAGAATAAAACATTATCAGTTATTACGATATCAACGAAATCTGCAGATAAAAATTTTTACTTTGTTGTAGACAATAGTAGTATACTATATATATGGAATTTTTCAACAGAATAGAATTGAACGTAGTTATTCTCTTATAGGGACATTTTTACTAATGTAGTATATAATATATAATATAGAAATGAATGTATGGTTCATTATATTTTATATATAATATATAAAATATGTGAAAAACTATTTTAGGAAACTTTTTGTATCAAATGGAACTTATTGTTAGATGTTTTATATCGAAAGTTTTGGGGGAACTTCTGAATAAAATAGAATTGGATAGTTACTTTCATATAGGAATATTTTTTAATAATATTTTATATATAATTTACAATATAACATATAATATAAAAATGAATAGTATGTTATATTTTACAAACATAAAATTACTATAATATTAGTTAATCTAAAAGAAAAAATCTAATAAAGAAAATGTATTTATGTGTTGTTTATAAAATTTTTAGGAAAATTTTTTATTCATTTGCTAATGATATCTTTATACTTAATTAAATGTTACGATCGTGATATTTCTACCGATTCTTTTGAAGTCACTCGCATGTTAATCAACAAAAATTAATCTCAACCAGTGGAGGTTTATGTTACAAGAAGAAGAACCACTTGCGGGTTTATATTACAGAAAGAAAAACCACTTCTTACCATTGAAATAATAACGTAACTAGTTAGATTTATAAGTTTATAAATTTCATTACAGTATTTTATCGAACAGTTTATTACCAATACCATGATTTATAATATTTTTTAGTCATATTCTCTTTTTGCCATTCATGTATAATGTAATATTCACATTTCATTTTTATTACATACTGAATGTATTAGAAACATAATAATTTTTATATTTCATATTTATTAATGGGAATTGATAATATTCCTACTTGTTTCCGCGAAAGGAATGTACTCCATAATATCCTTTTAACAGCATTCTCTTTTTATTATATTGTGCACAATCTTTCGTGATATATGAATAATATTTGATTCTAAACACTACTTACTTAACTTAACCGATGAGATTGTTGGATAATTATATAGCAGATTTTAAATTATACATTTTTTTTATGCACGAATTAGAAATTTTTAGTATTGTTTGCAATATTTAATTCGTGTAAATATTGAAAATGTCAATATTTGATTTGTACAAATATTAATTAAAAAAGAATTTATTAAATAATAATTTAAAATATGTACGTATTTAAATAATTTTGGAATAATAAAAAACTGTAGATATTAATTTATTCTACTTTAGAGTTAAACAAAATCAAAATGCTTGTGTCTTTAGTAATAAAAATACTCCAATTTAAAGAGTCCGAATGTAGATATTACAAAGAAGAAATTTCAACTTAAATTTGTGCAAACGGAATGAAATAAATCAGAAATATCACGTCCTATAATGAATGCATGTTGTTATTTATAAATACAATTATTTTCAATTTTCAACATTCAGTCTTTTAATATTTTAATATAGCCAAAATTTGTTAAAAAAGTGTATGTAATATGCAATATATATATATAATAATCTGCTAATAGAATAATATAATAATGGATTATATTATCCTATACAATAGAAAAATATATAATAATTCATTTCGATTGCACGATAATATGCTTTTAGTTACAAATCACGTGATGTTTATCGAATAATGGTTACTTGATATATAGAAAATCTGATACACTTCTTTTGAAACGTATCAACGCATACCACAATGCTATATAAGACGAGGTTCCTTCGTAGTTTGTATCATACTCGTCATGTCATTTAAATCATTAGTTTTATCTAGAATTACTTTTTTTGATGTAGCTCCCCTGTGATCTGTAATTATTTAATTGCGCTTTTCCATTGTGTATGCTGCATGCACAATTATTTAGTTTACGTAGTGAGAATTTTCAAGAATGTAACGTCACTTTTCTTCTTTCTCCTCGTTTCGTAACTTTGTACTTATTAGAATTGTAGTCAATTGAGATTGTAGACGATATCTACTTTTGAATGATAATTTTGCCTTCTATACAGTTTCCTGTAATATTAGAAATATAGAATCATTTTCGTGAAAGCAGTACGTAATAAATATTAATGATGTTCAAGTTTAAAATCTTATGTATTGATTGTTTGTGTCGATTTAACATCGAACTTTAAAGATATGAATATTCCATTTTATTTAGGAAAGATGCAATTATATTTTACATTCGTTGATCGCACATGTATATTGTATCCCGTAATTATAAAATAGCTTTGAAATGTTTTTTAAAAATGTTAGAATTTTATTATCGACGTTGGGTATGATTTTCTTACATAAATTTAATTTTGTAAAAAATGTTGTGTCCAGAAACATAAATTTTCTTTAATATAATATCAAACATAATTTTGTTTCAACATATAATAATTGAAAGTTCTTTCATAGTTACAGCTATAATTATGAGATGCAATATATTGGGCTAGAGCTGTTTTATGTCTTGCTTTTCTTTTTTTACATTGAATTATGTTTATGTTGCTTCGATATTTCATTTAATTCCCACTTTCGCGAAAGAAGGAAGGAATTTCCTGCTGTTAGGAAATAATTGTTCGAACTCAATTTTTATTTCACAAAGTATCTTGAGCGAGTAAATACTTATTTCTAGAAGTGACGTCGTAATGGAATAATGTCGAAAAAGTACGCAGTAAAGTAATTGTCGCACGAAACAATAGACAAGGGAAGTTTGTGAAAGGAAGAGAGCTATCCTTGAAAATAAAATGACTGAACGCTGGGAAAGACAGTTTTATTACCACTAATAATACTGTTTCGTCATACAGTTTCTCTGAACATAATCATAAGAGATGAGCGTTCATTGCATTAAACTTCTCCGCTCACATGATACTCTGCTTATCATTTTTCGTCACGTGTCCATGCGTTTCTTTTTTTTTTTTTTTTTTTTTTTTTTTCAATTTGTATACTCGTCGAGGGAGTTGTGTTGTCGTTTGAGCCTGCAAAAATGTAGATGTGTTGTGGTCAACCCCCTATTTCACAGCGTAAAGATCTTCGTCAATTCCTTTTGCTTTTTTTTTCTCTTTTCTTACCCAGGCTAGGTATTTTAAATTCTCTTCTAAGTTTTCTAAGGTTTCAGTTAGTCTAATTTCAATTTTTTCGGTAGAATCGACTCAAGAACAGTTTTCTAGTTTCTGTCATTAACGTTGTTGTGCTCGCGCAATATCGAGGAAAGAAAATTAATAAACACGTTCAATGCAACTGCAGCCGCAGTAAAGTATAAATTCACAGAAAATTAAATTAAAGAGCTAAAATACAGAAAAAAAACAATTTTAAAAAATTAAAAATTGAGAGGACGTCAATTCAGCGATAGTATTTTGTGTTCTAGCGCGCTAATAAAGCAAGTGAAGCAATTGCAAAGCCCCGATGAGGACTCCGCGGGTGGGGACTACTACCAGCTGACATATCCTAACTAGCGACCACAACTCGCCGGCCCTTCTCTGTCGACTAGCGAAACCACACTAATCGCAGCGACTAAGTCGGCATAACATTGAGAACACGGACGTGTAATACACATTACAATAGGGACAGAGAAATCAGACATACCAGTCGAGACTTTCCACGAGAGGAAATGTCTGACAATGAGACAAAAAAACAATGAGAAAAATCGCAATACATAAACATATACAATAGAATGGCGTAAAAAGAAAAATGCATATTTAACGAGTATACGCATGAGAATTATCTTTTTTCGATGACGAAATGACCGGGAAAAGTCTTCTTCCAAGAGCAGAGCAGACGTGTTTCACTTAAGACGCGGTATATTATATTATAATCATTGGATAGCAAAACGCTAGCACAAGCAGGTGACGATAGTAATGAAATGAACACGATAATGACAAGTAGATACGAACGATAGAGATATTATTTTTCCAATTTCATACGAATCTCCGTCACGTCCGAGAAACTTTCGTCCTTATCAAAGTTCCAAATCCGAACCGTTTTTTTTCTCGGTTCAGATTGTCCTTTTCTTTCCATTGTGTTCTCTAGTCTGCTAGTCTGATTATTCAATTATAGTCGTCGCTTAATCGATAAATATATAGATGGTGCGTAGCTACGTCATCATATTCGTATTCGATGCCTAGTGTTATATGTTATTTACCTGTAATCGTGAAAGGAGTATACTAATTAGTATCGTAGGCTGCGAGTAACCGTAGTGGTAATCCTCGGGAAAAGTAATGGAAACGCAGCATTACGAAAGATTTATTAAGATCAGTTGTTGAACGTATATACGATCTTCGATTTCCACTCTTTTATTCGTTTATTTTGTTTATTCTGTTCTTCTTTCCACTCTTTGTTTTTCGTTTCAAAGAGAACAAAGCATGTTGTAAAGAATTTTGCCGCACGATTCTGCTTCTTCTCATTTGCTTTGTTTCACTGTGATTTCATTTTCTTTATTTGCGTGAGTTACTATAGCACCATTCACGAGTCACTTCCATATAGATGTAGGTAGGTATGAGGTAATGCCAAAGTTAGTTCTCTTTTTTATCTTCATTATGCGTGATGATAGTTTGGTTAGATTATCATTGTGATCGAACGTAATTGTAATTATTTGATACATGATATTTCATGTGATTGCCATGTTCATAATACAAACATAAAGCTTTCAATTATTGACGCGTATGACATATATTTTCTTTATATATTATATAGTTTTATTTTATTAGATGTATATACACGATATAATATTCCACGTATAATTGAGGGATATTCCTAAAACGCAATACAATTATTCTTGACTCTTCCTTATTAAGCGTAATTTGCAATAATAGGAATTAGTCTTTTTATTATAAAATATTAAATGTATTAATGTGTATCCTCTTTGAGCAAATTTGGTAGATACTACTAAACGAGTGAGAGCTGTAAAAATATGAATTTAAAGTTAAAAACCATCGAATTAGGAAAATTTAAAATATTTGTAATATAATTTTGATTTATTATTTTTTATAATATGATACAATACATAATTATAAATTATATTATATATAATATAATATGTGTATTTTTTATAATTTTTAATGTTAATTTAATATTAATTTTACATAATAATGTGAAAGTTAGTAAGTATAGTTAGTGAGTATCTAAGTATTAAATAATATTTTGAAAGATTTGCAGCAAAAAGGAGGCAGTTCCACTTCTTGCAAATCTTTTGCTATATATCCTGTATCATTGAAAAAAAATGTTATTTTTCACTTTGTGTAGAAAGGAGTTAACTGTAAGAAAAAGTTTCTTCACACGATTATTGATTTTTGTTGGTTCATTAAAATTACTCGAAAGTGGAGCTGCCTTTCTTATTGCAGCAGTCACTTTAATTAGAAAAGCGACGTTTTTGTATATGGTTCTAATTCGGTGGTTGAAGATTCCATTAAAATAATTTCGCACGTACTCTAAAACTAAGCTCGTATTTGAAGACCTTTCGAGGGTCGAAGTCATGGCCAGCGGTCGAGTTTGTAATTATCGTAGCTAACCAAGTCGAAAATTCCTCCTAAATTGATATTGTCTCGCGCTTGAAGGAACATTACGTAAACTAGATATCTATTAACTCTAATCCAAATGAATATCACTTTCTCGTTGTTTTACTGAGATTTTTAAATATTAGATATTCTCAAGTACTTCACATTAATTTTAAGTATTAAATTAGGTACATACTCCAATGATATAAAATCTGCACGAAAGATTATAGAATACTATCGATTTTATCGTTGGTATGAAACATCCATTGGTATCTTCTTTATTAAAAGCATTTTATCGTTGTTCATATTTCGTAACGCATGTTTGTGCGTTGTAAACTGAAAAATCATTATCGAGCCAAATATATGTATGTACACTATCGTTTACAAGTATCCGGACAATTTAGTCGACTTGTAATAAGACGTGTGAATTTTACCAAAGTGTACAAATTAACGATATACGAGTAGTTAGAGTATCTTTGTACGGAATCATCAGACTATAAATTTAAAGTATCTATTTAAAATGATATAACAATAATATATTTTACTATCTATTATATATACTATTACATATATTAGTTTAGAAGACTCTTTTTAATATAACTTATATATAATTCAAAAATTTTTTAAATCTAAAGATATAGAATCTAAAGATAAAGAGTTTGACGAATGATAAAATAATTCTCTGATATTGATAATTATAAGCTCTAGTTTTATTAGTTTTAGATATCAATTTTTATTATAAAGATTATTGTTTATAAAGAATAAAATTATTGCAGTTCGATAAATACATCTTGTCAAAGATAAATAAGTGTCCGAATATTTTTGAGTGGTAGTGTACTTAAAACTGATTCCTCTATATTTGATTGTTTCAATGAAATTTTCCTCTGTGCCTCTTAAGTAATTTGGTATAGTATGAATTTATTATCCATATTATCTACTAATCGAGATTCGTTAGTTTTGATTCTATATTTATGTATAAGTGGTTTTCTGTGGTTAAGGTTCGTTTCACTGTACAACATCATCTCCTTCGTAGACTGACAGAATCGACCCAGTTTTTGTTACTTCAGGAGAATGCTTTTTTCAAAGAGAAATTCCCTAACCTTTTCCTTTTCCAAACTTTTTATTTCACAAAGGTGAATTTAAATAGTCTTGTTTTCTCGTTAGTATGCATATGTATATTGTCAGTTATAAGGGTTCAGACACCTGCTCGTTATATTTACTGGAAAATTTAAAAATATTTTCAGTATAATTATTCAGTATTTTATATTAGAATAGAGTGATAACAAAATAACTGAATTATAAAAGGAATGAAAAACATTTATATAAATCAGTAGTTCTGGTGTTAATATTATTTTCAGAAAAAGATGATTATACATATATATATATATATAATTGATTTATCTAAATTTTTATATAAATGTCTAATACTTAATTTAAATACTTTTATGAATAATTAATTTAGAACTCTCATTTAAAAAATCCTTTAAAAGTCCAGAAACAGTATTTTTTATCAAAACTTTATTTGCTTCATGTATACAGAGAGAGAAGTGTCTTAACTCTTATCATTGACAGTGTATATTATAGTAAATTAAGTTCAATATTTTTAATGTAGTCTAATGCTTCTGAGAGTCCGAATCACTCCGAAAGGAATTCCCCATGGCCATTGCTTCACTTGTACACTCAATTGTAGTATACGAATCTAACAATAGTTCTTACTTGCCTGTGTATCTCCAGAGGATACATATTAATGTATGCTTAAACATTTATCACTAGTTTATATAGTGATTCATTTAACGTGTTATATAGATTCGCAAGGGATGCATTTATAAACTATATACCTCGTAGCATTATCCATAGTATGCATAGTTTTCTATCGATATTTATAGAGAAGAAAACAATATCTTATGGAGTACATTTCTATCGGGATTGGGCAAATTTTATTTGACATAAAAATGAAAAATAACAATTTGAAATAACATTATTATTTTTATTTTAAAAATAAAAATAGAAGAAGTGATCAATCGTTAGGAGAGGTGACTTTATCAAATTTCTTTTTGTGTTCAAATCAAATAAATCGTTTGCAAATAATCCTTTACATGAGTGAACTCATTGAAATAAAATAATTAGATTGCGGATGTTCATGCAATTTTATATCTTTATAAGAATGTAATTGAAGAAATCGAATGTAAATTTGTTTCATCTGTTAAATATCACGATGGATGTTTTATTTTAAACATTTTCTACGCTATCTCTGGAATTTCCCAAAAACGCAGAAACATTCACAGTCTAACTAATTCTAGTACATTTAAAAAATTATTTTCAGAAGCAAATGAAAAAATATAATTAGTTTACTTGACAAGAAAATAGTGAAATATATTCTGAGAAAAATCATTTGCTCATTCAAATAAACTAGTTCTATAATAATTTATTTCAATATAATATTTAGTCAAATAAGGTGATATATTATTTGAGTAGTTATTTTTCAAACAATTTATTCAAATAATGCCCAAGCCTGGTTTCTATATACGTAAATAATCATATTCAGGATGATTTTCCGATCACATATATATATATATATATATAATCTAAAAAGAAATATAATAATACATAAACCTCAAATTACGGACCTAATATACAAATCATTTACATCTACGGTATTCATTCGTGAGATTTTGAAAGGATGCGCTGTTAAGTGCCTCAACCTCCTATCGAACAAATTCATACGAACAATAACGGAGTAATTGCTGTGTCATGCGATTCGTGAATCATACATACTGTCTACTGGACCCTTCCGCTCAGTACCCTAATGCCTCGAATAGGGCATCCAAGGGGTGCCTCGCAGAAAAAGGGAAGGACCTAGTTAAACAATATCGACAAAGCAGTTTGAGTTTCCATGGGGGTACAATTTACACGTTCAGGAAGTATTGTTGAAGACGGTATTTACGATTCATGGCATGTAAATCTTCCGCCTTGTATCCATCAATCACGAATGTCTTCTCCTTCCTTTTTTTTTTTTTTACATTTAAAGAACGTGATTTTTTTTTAAGTTGGATGTTTTCTAGTATTTTATATATGTATACTACGTCTCACAATTAAGTACCAGGCTAAAAATTTTCAATTGAAGAGGTTGCTGCAACCAAGAACTTTTCTTTTTTTAATTAAATATCAATTTACTTAATATCGGATACACTATGAAGTTATAATCAGTTAATATTTGTAATAGTTAACCTTTGTATTTGTAGATATAAAGTTTTTAAGTATGAAACATCTATACCGTTATTTTTAATAAATATTGTTTAAATATTGGTGCACATTTTTCAATAAGACATTCAAGATACAATAATATAAAATCTGTTCAGAGATATGCAAAACCAAACAGCTACTTGTGAAAGAATTGTCAATACATACATTCAGTTTCAATACATACATTTTTGCAATCTATTCTTTTTGTAAACTGTTTCCCAATATGATTTCAGATATGTATATCTGCCATACTTTGTTTCTTATCACGTTGATTTATAAAATTAGAAAGTAGATGATATTACAATTGAGACGTAGTATAATAAATACATACATGTCACGAACAAAACATGAAATTTATTTATTTTATATATTTATTTCTTCTGTATTTTAGACTCTGTGTAAAATTTGCTTCGTCCTTTTGAGGAATGTTACGTTTGTAACGAGACCAAAACCATGCATTTAATTACAAGACTTTTCCAATCATATATATATACATGTGTATATACATGTATATTATACAGAAACAAAATGTGTGAATCGTAATATTAAATTCAATCAAGGAATCGTATAAATTTAACCGTTTGTCCTTGGATTTAATGTCACACATATATAAATTCAATTTTTTAGAATGAAATAAGATGAATCACAGAGACTGAAATGCATTTATCCTGTTTTTCATTGCAAGTTTTTCGATGTATTTTGTCCGATCACAAACGTAGTTTTCGTCTTAAGTTAAGTGAAAATTTTGCTCAAAATTATTTATTGAAATCCTTATTCGAATTTGCAATCGATTCGATTCTAATTATTCGATTTTACGTAGTATTATTAACCTATTAAGGACCAATTAATTTATATTATTATATTCTATTTTTTTATAGCTGGAGCTATGAAAGGAAATTTAACACATTATGTCTTTTATGATTTTTTGAGAAATTGAAATGTTCTGATAAATTAAATTAATCCGCGGTTCTTGATGGGCTAATGAAATTACTTAGTTTGGTTTTACGATTATTCTTGTCTTGAAAGATGTCGCGTTAAAGCCATCAGACATCTCTCTGAATTACGATTAATCAGAAATAGTCTTGATAATTCATAGAAAGAAAATATAAAGAAATATATATTGCAATAAAATAATGTTAATATTATATAAATATAATTTTCTGTTATTCAAGAGCTAAGAAGTTATTCTCATTATCGTACGTATACATATATATACACATACATACAAATATACATATACGTGCATAGCAAGTGTTTTACATTTACTATCTATCCATTTAACTTAATTTATTCGCTGATATGGTAAAATAATAAATAGTTTTGCATAAGTATGTTGCTTTGACAAGAAGTCTTCGAGATACTATTCATTTGAAACGACACAGAGAAATACGTAAAAATATTAGAGAAAAAATGCCGCCAAAAGGGTGCTAATATAATTTAATTTTAGTCCTAGCTTTAAATTTAATGTCATTGATGTCAAACGCGGTCCAAATCTTCAATAAAAGAAAAAAAATGATTAGACAAAAATGTGTAAATTTAGTTCTAGCAAACAAAACATACGAAAATGGAATTATGCATGCAAAATCTTTGTGCTTCTTTGACTAACCATGAATCCATTCGATGTAATTCATACTTAAATAATATTCGTGTGAGAATAAAGAGGAGCCAAATTCATGTGTCACGTATTCTCGATGAACGTTAACGTTTCAAGATTATTTGGTTGGAGAGATATTTAATTTCGTAATAGCTGTTGCAATTGTATTGACGAGATGTATTTATGTACGAGACAAATAAAGGCTGCATTTAAAATCCTAACGAATTGTTAGATTGAAATGATTTTTCCGATGAAAAGGTGACGAACATTTATTTATTAATTGTTTACTTTAGGGTTCGATATCGACGTAATGTATGTATTGTAGATACTTAAGGTGTAATTAATACGGCACGCTATATGAGATTGAATAACCGATATTGCTTGATGTAAAATATAAACGGCGTAATATTAATATTCTCAGCTGAATGATTTTTTGTTTTCGTGCTGCGGTAAATCAAAATTTATAAGTAAAAAAAGAAGACGATCATTGAGTAATGCATAAAATTCTTTAACAAGTGAAATTTTTCTTACATGAAACAATTTTCTACCTATTCTAGATTCTGTGTTCTTCAATTATATTCTGAAAAACCTGAATTTGCATAAAAATCTATCAATAATATAAAAAGAAAATTATAAAATCGAAGATGTCTTTTTGAAATTTTAAATACATGATATTGAAAGCGTTGACGTATGATTTATATTCCATGATAAAGTCACGCGACGCGAATGGGTTAAAATACTTCTACTTAATCACCAAGTGATATGAAATTCAGAAAATCGGTCAAAAATAGAATTGTAATATATATAAGACTGTCATAGCACAGATAATTGGACATTTAATCTAATTCTGTCAAAAAGTTGATATTTTTCTTTCATTTCTATAGTTACACTCTTTTCTACTCTAATTTTCATCTTATTATAACTGATCAATCTAAGTTCTAAGTTCCACATTCATAAGATGCAATACAAAATTTTTGAGTGTAAACAAAAACACATAAATATTTCCCTTAATGTTCCAACGTTGAATGAACACACATAAAATCACTTAAACGAAATGTCCGTGAAAAATTTATTTTCAACCATCTTCAGTTATTGCTTTTTTTAAATTTGTATTAATTGATATTTTTGTATTACAATTAAATTAATTCATATTCATTTGAAACTTTATATACTTGCGATATCAATCCAAATATTCGTGCACATGTTTATATGCTTGCAGACTTCTAATTCCTGCAAAAAAATCCAAACGTCACAACGGTGCGTGTCCAATTGTCTAGGACTATCGTTTTCGATAATTAAACGTTCCGAGTTTTCGCGTTTGGAAGCAGACTGGAAAGGGGGGAGAAAAAAAAGGGGGCAAACAATCGGTGAATACGCGGACGGCGTAACGAAAGGGTTAAGCTCGGAAGGCCTGCGTTAGTAACTGGCGTTTCGTCCCGGCGTGAAGTATAATCGCGAACTCGTCAAGCCGTACCGAGTTTAATAGCCATTTAACAGGAACTCCGGTGAATGTAGAACTCGCGTTGTGAAGAGAGCGGTAATCGTGCTCGCGAATCGCTCTTCGCCGGTCGCGGCCGTCTCGTCGTTGAGCTCTGGCGCGAGGAACTGGGGAACCGAGAGTGGAAAAAGAAAAAGAGTGAAGAGCGACGGGTGGAAGAGGAGGTAGAGGAAATCGTTAGAACGGAAGGAAGCGTCGTAAATAGGCGTCACTAACGGTGAGAAAGCGAGAGGAGAATTACGTTTCGCGGATCACGAAAAAGTATCTGAACGCTTGCATTTATATGAACACTTTTTGTGAATACATCTAACTGCGCGTATTATATGAAACATGTGAGACACTGTGTTACAAGATCATCGTCATCGATTATATGTTTGTGAGAAATCTGAACATTAACAGAAAGATTAATAGAAAATTAGAACTATTTATTTGCACAGAGAACACGGTATTTAAATGGTTAGTTATTCGTCCTATCACTAGGTAGACTGGAATTTAAATTTTTACGAACGCACGATCGAAGACATAGATTTTAAGCAGAGATTTGTCTTACTCACTGAATATTATAAAGAATGCCATACTTTGGATTATCACATATCACATATCATTAATGAGTTTTAATATCCACTTGGCTCATCTTAAGATGATATGCTCTATATACTTAAAATGCTGTGTGCTACATTGCAATAATTTTATTTCTTGAACGAAACTTCTTCGTACATTTTTTTTATTCACAATATTATTTCTTTATACTACTGAAATTGTAATTAATTATATTTAAAGATCAGGTATCTATTTACTAGGAGCGGGAGTCAGATTTTTATTATTAATATAATCATAAACATAGTTGTGCTTCGTTATAAAGCTAAAAAAAATATTCACACAATAGTTATATATACATACATCCATTAGTTTTGTGAGTTACAGTTATCACACGTAGAACCTTGAGAATCATTGCCACCGATTTGAAACGGACAACGAACGAATAATTGTGATTCATTTTGTGGAAAGAAAGGGAAAAAAGAAAAGCAAAGTATCGCTGTTCGTGTTATATTGCGTAATTGCGTCCACGATGCTTGTCCAAGTACATTCTAAATTAGTCGTACGCGCGTGGTGCTCATTAAGGGAAGAATATCGTTAAAGCAAGCAGTGTTGGAGTGGTTAGAGTGTAACTCTTGTAGGTGAAACTGAAAAAGGACGCTGGAAGGATTTTGAATCCTGAGGGAGAGTAAATGAAAGAGAGGAAGAGACAGTTTCTGGTGTGTTTTTATTGTTCGCACGATAAGAATTGAAGAAATTGTTGACAATAGAGAGAGTTCTGAAGATCGAAGAAATTATGAAGGAGCCGTCCGTAACGAAGAATACCGCTCTGCGTCCGAATCTTTCTGCAACAAATGGGTAAATAATTGCAATAATTGCGTAAAACATACGCTCGTTTTTTATTTATATATATACGTAGATCGTATTTTTTCCACTAGTCTGTGCATGTATCACGAGTAAAAATAAGGGAAGAATTTCATAAAAAGATGTTTCGGTAAGAAGTTTTAGTAAAATGACAGTGAACTGGTTTTATTTTCGATGAAGTGTAAAAACAAGTTATCTACAAAATAAATACAGTACATATATTTACATATATAATATCTGAAATGTATGAAAAATTGAATTTACTATAAATTTCTTGTTGATTTCTATCAATTTCGGTAAATGTAATTACCGAGTATTAACAACTCGCTAAATTTTTTTCCTTTCTAATTTCTTACGAATAAAATACTATAATATTTAGTTACAATGTAAAAATGGCACACGGGAAAATTGTGCAACTTATATTTCTATGCGTAACAACGTGTAATAGATTATGAGTTACGATTGCGGTGTATAATAAGAGAAACTTGGTGATTCAGACGATAGTATTGCGAGATAGACAAACAATGATAGTGGAACGTAGATTGTATATTTATATTTTCAGGTAAAGTATTAGCGATAGAAAATTGATTAATAGATAGAGTATTATTTGAATTTTACCGAAATTTTCGAAGGAAAAAAATTACAGAATTACATAAGCAATCATACAATTCTTGCACTTATTCGTCATATAAAAATATACGTTTAAAATATATTTATTTGTAACACAGTAAAGCCTCTCATACGCGACAAAAATGTTAATGGAATTTTCGGATAATTAGAAGAAGAGAGATCTAGAGATCAAGAAAATTGGTCCAGCTGATTTTTAAGAATACAAAAAAATTTTTACTTCGGAATGTAAGATAAAAAAATTTATTTGATCGAGAACTTCAGTGTTTATAAATTAAAGTTTTCTATTAAGTGTTAATTGAGAGAATAATGATGGATTATGAATATTGAAATCATAGTTTCCCTTAACCAAATATTTGTTGAATAACATCAAGCACTGTTCTATTTGCAAAGTGAAAGTTAAAATGTTGTTCGAACTTTCAAAAAATATATTTGAACTTTCCTATTACGTAATTTTTGCATTTATGTTACGTAATTTTTTAATTCTACGAGTATTAATTGGTACAACTATTTTTTGATGTGTTTACAGCAAACATTACGCGAGAAAATTAAACGTAGTAAAAGAAAGTTGCTTGAAAATAAGGAAATCAGACATGGTCTAATTGACTAATTAACGATGTTTCAAGATGCAAAAAAATTCTCTTAATAGAAACATACGTATAATTTATAAGATACTTTCCGCAAATAATTTAGGAAATTATAATTTACAATACTTCCACTTAAAAATTTAAAAATAACAATTTCTTCAAGTAGACATATAATTTAATAAATTTTTTATTAAATAAATAAAATTTGTATTTTATTTACATTATTAATTTTTTTTTATAGTACTAAAATTTATATTTAGAAATCAAAGTTACACTTATAATATTCTCAGGAAAATGTATGAGGTTTATATTGTTCAAAAAATAAAGGATGCTCAATTTTGAGCAGAAACGTATATTCCTACGCAATAAACATGTTAATCACGTCATTATACTCCAATAATATAAATCCCTAATTAATAAAAAAAAATCACTATAAATTTAATTTAATAAATTTTTTAATATTTAATTTAATAGCAAAGAATTGAAACTGTCTTAACGTTATTTTAAATTCTACATTTCCAATATCACAAAATCAGTTATACCTTGAATGCAGGAATAAAACACTTATCTTCTGTTTTGCTTCTAAACAGGAATTTTGCTTCTAAATTTACTCTCTTCTGTATACTCGTATCTTTCCGTGAGATAGTGTTGTTAGTTATAGTGTTGGAGCTCTTTGGAAAACAGAGGCATGCGTTCAACTTCCGTTTCTTTCATAGCTGGACTTGAAGCATTTTGAAAGTAAATTCTTCAGTTGTACTTACTCTGTTTCATTTAGGCAAAGTATCTCCGTCCAGTTCTCCGTGGCCAGTTCTGTATTAAAATATCTCGGGTAAATAACCTGTCCGTGATGAACTTATGTACGCGCAGCATTCTCTAAAACAGCATCAAAGTGACCGAGTAGTTGATTAATAATACGCACGCATATCAGTCTAATAATAATTTGTTTGAAGTTACTTACTTACTTATTTACTTAGTATCTCATGATCGTTAAATCAAAGATTAAAGTACATTAATCATAGTATATGGGCCATTGTGCAATAGTTCAACTAGTATTATTAATAGACTAAATATTTATATTAAAAATATATTAAAAATTTTATTATAGTAAATTAAATTATTATATTTAAATTAAAATCACATACAATGCAATGTAATAATGTAATACAATATAGCACAATAATTACCAGCAAATGCTGATTTATTTGTTTAATAGAAAGTATAACTACACTCAATTACATGTTACAGATACATATATAATAACTTATAATAAATTATGTATACACTTGAGAACGAGAAAAAATTAATTCGCAGAATTAAAATTTCATAGACATAATACGAAAATGTTATTTCCGCGTCGATATGCTCGCGTAGGTACATTCTCTGGCTCTTGTTTTATTAACTTTTCATATTTAATGTGCTAGAAGTACACAGTCGTGTAATTTATTTTGCACATTCTACAACGCTAGACAAGATTCAACGAGGGGAAAGAATAGTATTTTTTTCGAACCGTTAGATCAATCGAAGCGAAATTGAAATACCGAAGATAGTATGAGTAACTATCGCGGAGACGGTAATTTATGCTAAGCAGAACGGTTTCGACATTAATCAGAGCGTTACTAGTTAACCAAGTTTTTCTTTGTTTCTCTACCTTTATCTTTTCGTCTTCTTTTCTTTTTTCTTTTTTTTTTCAGCTTTCGCTTTAGTCTCCGCAACAGTGTTTAAATTTTTGCTCGTAATAAAATGGAACATTTTTCAACTCTTAGAGCATAGTAGGTGGAATATCTTTTAAATCACCTTGGAAAATTGAAATAATTCGAAATACAAAGTTATGTTATACTCATTTTATTTAGCGAATATTGATAAATAATTGGTTGATGATTGCAATTTCTACATAAATATTTTTAAATTTGTTCCAAACTTGATGAACATAATTCTGATAGTTGTCTCTCATTAGAGTATTAACGAAATTTCGAAATGTTTTATACAACACATTCCTAAAAATTACCTACGTATAAACGTTCAGATACTTTCACAGCAATTGTATCTCGTTCAAATACATTCCCATTCCCAAGCCAACTTCAGAAGTAATTTTTACAACCACAGAACGACATTAAACAAATTGCAGGAAACGAGAAACGTTGAATTCTGAAAGTGAAAACTCTATTTCAGTCGCGCGTCTAAGATTGAAAATTCATCTTTCCGAATGGTGAAAAGTTAGTATAGAGTGCAGGAGGAGTTTTTCTCTCGTTTTAACTCGCCTCAGCCTCGCTGGAAATGCATGATATGCTAATGGACGTCGTAGAACGAAACGCAACGCGCTTTTGTTGCTCGCCGGAAATCCTCCAGAGTCGAAACTTTCTGGCAACAGCAGTGGTTTCAGCAGTCTGCGCCGGAAAGGGCATTGGCAGCCCGAAGTTTCGACACTGGAGTGGGAATGACTTTTATACCTGCACCATCGAGCAATCGATCGGACACACCGCAGGCATTAATTGCTAATTATTCGCTACTCTCGGACGCGTACGCTGATTTTTCATTTGGATTGTTTCCGCGATTGTTCCGATCCCGCATTAAAACGATATCATCGTCCTCCTGGAAATTTAAAAGGAAAGATATTACGTATAGAATATTAATTTAATGCCTGTTTTAAATAAATTTTGCTTTTGGATCATTTCGATAGGAAATTGTTGTGGAACAGGTTCTCGAATGAGTAATTTTCCTTAATCGATGTATTTCTGTATAATTGTGAGAAATAACTCCACGGACTTGTTCAATATCTTTTTCGTTGCTTTTTCATCCGTCTGGATTCTACAATTGTGTAAAATTTAAAGAAATTGGATTATTCGTGATTTCTTTCAATTTCAAACGATTTCAAATTGGTACTCCGTATTAATAGTTTTGTTAGCATTTAGCGTGAATATCTGCGTTCAAGCATGACTGAAATCGATACTTAGCCGTGCACCGGATCTGCGATAATCGCAGGAACAGTGGCAGGAATTCTGACAAACGCGAAATACGAAATAGAACGGCAGAGTTGAATCAGCGATTCACGAATTCTTGCGAATCGATTTCAATGCTAGTAGAGGTTATTGACTTATGACGCGTTTAATGCGCCGCGAGGGTATTCACTCTCGACAGGAAGTGAAAATTGAGAGATATAAATTCACGAACTTGGCAGTAAAGTGACGGCCGGGGGAGGGAATCGTCGGCGTGGGGTCGAAAGGAGAATTGCTAGACGCCAAACGAAACGTAGTCAAGGGTCGAAAGAGCAGAAGAGTATTGATTGTTTGCTCCATTGCCAACTACTCTTCTAATATGAATTTTATGTATTTAAGGATCTTTTCTGTTTAATTCATTTTTTAGTCACATTGATTACTATCATAGACTGTTAGCAATTCAATTACAAGTTAAATTTTATCATTTTTTTGGAAAGATTGATTTGTTTCGGAAATTTTATTATCAATGTTTGGTGTAAGTATTAATTTAGTGTTTATTAATGTATGTTTAATTAAAATCTTGTTTTTTGTAAGTTGAAACTTGGAAAGGATCTGTTTCAGAAATGTTATAAATCATAATGTTTGATTAAAATCTTTTAAATTGTCTTTTACAAGTTAAGTTTTATAATTCTCGGAAGGATTGGTTTGTTTCAGGAGTTTGTTTTAGTAGTCATGATGTTTGACTAAAGTTTTTTAAAGAAGGTATTAAAGTTTTTCTTATAGAAGATATTATTCAAATCAGATTATTTTTTGAAGTCGATAGCAATTTTCTTCAAAATGAAATATGATGTAGCAAAATTAAAGAAAGAATTAGAATCATCATATAGTCTCGAATTTATTTAAAAGATATTATTCGTCATTCACAGATATGGTTGTAATAAGTATTAGTTTCGTAGTTTTTATGTAAAAATTAGATACTTGAGATAGATATGTGAAGATATTTTATTAAATTTATTTTGTTTTATTTTGTATTATATTTTATTTATGTTTAGTATTCTTTTAAATTAAAAGATTGCAGTGTTTATATTTTAATAAGGATACAGGAAGAAAACCGAGCACTAGAGAGAATTAAGATGTATTGTTAAATTTCTAAAATTATTACGAGAAAATTATGAGAAAAAGTTTCGTAACTTCCCGTAAAAATAGAAACGGAATAATCTGCAGAGAATGTTCCTTTTAATCCGACAAGCATGTACGTTTTCAACCAGCCAAAATTAGAAAACACGTCAACAAAAATTGAACAATTTAAAGATGACGTTTGGAAAAAGGAACAGAATAAATGTTAGAATGTAATAAATACTAAATTTATATCTATAAATAACGACAATTTTAATTTCTATGACATTATTACAAATGATTATTTACTACTTATATTAGTTACTAAAAATAATGCTATACACATATATATTACAAATAGTTTATAAATAATTTTATTAGTGTATTTTTATTTCGTTATAAAATTTAATACAGTAATGTTATTTTTCTTTACTGTACCTATTTGTAATAATTTTTATATATAATGATAAGATAATAGTAATAAGTTAAAATATAAAAAGTAAATATTAAACATTAATAGAACGAAAGAAAGTATCTTTTTTACAATACTATATTATGAACGATATATTGAATATCGATCTATTTTACAGTTATGAGAAGCAAAGTTTACATTGTATTCATACACACAATCAGTATAATACCATTCATATTGTGTACTAAATATAGATCATGCAAAATTCAAATATTAGCTTTTGAACTTTCTATTTGAACTAATAATGATTTCTTTATGATTTTTTATATTTATAGATATAGGAAAAACATGGGAACATAAATTTGATTATAGGTTTTTGCTTTTTTATACAATGAATACTACAAACCCTCTTATGTTAGATACCCTCTTACTCGTCATTTTCATCACATGGCACAGATATACCTGTAGTCTATTGATCGTAGAACCTTGTTTAATTTTTTATTGCATTCTTCACGTGTTAGTCAATGATGCGATCAAATAACGTAGACGATATTATAAAAAATAGGACAATTTAACTTACAGTTGTTTACAAAACTATATAGAAACCTATTTTATTAAATGTATTGTATCTATCATGTAAAATATTTTCATTACTACTGTAATAAGGGATGATTATCATGATTTTCTTGGTATTTCCATGAAAATATTTAGATGTTTGTAGAAAATTTTTGTGAGCATATTATTGTGTATTGTACAGAACATTTTGGAATTTCGCACTTGTATTAAATCTTGTAATTTCTATATACATTTTTAGACGATGATTAGAAATTTTACAAATATGATTATAACAATTTTACTACAATGTCAATGAAACGCTTAAAAATTCTGCTGCGATGAGGGTTCGAGCATTTTTGTGAGCCACTGTACGTGTATATGCAAAATTTGTTTATGATAAATAATCAAATGCTTTCACGTGGACGCGATCGAATCAGACATGACCCCTCACGTCCCCGAGACACTTAAACTTCCAAGGTTACCAAGGATTTGACAACTAACTAATTTTACCCGGGCAGACGAATAATTTTCATTCTTTTCGTTTGCCCGCCACCCCCACCCCTACGCCAGTTTGGCGCAATTCCCCGTGATATCGAACGAAACGCCGTATTCCGTTGCGCACATGCGTAGTTTCGTGGCATCGAAGAGTCGCGATGCTGTGCCGGCTAGCAAGAGGCTCATTCCAGAGATCGCTGAGCGACGCGACGGTTAACGTGGCGATCCTCGCAGTGACAGAAAACTTTATATACACCACGAACAAATTTTCGTACGGTCACGTGCTTGTTCTCCCACGTACACGTTCTCCGCCGATTTCCCGCCAAATGGCGATCTCGAATGTCATCGGTGTGAAACAATGCACACCGGGGGCGCCGCATTGCGCAAACGACAGTGGGGATTTAATGAATTATTTGAATCTGTGACGGGGCCGTGCGTTCGTGCCGCGGATCCATGTTTCGCGCTCGGTTTGACAGCCTCCTTCGTGACACCGATATATAACTTGTGATGGATCTACCCTTTCCTATCAACCAACCCCCGCTCTCACCCTCCTTTTTGTTTCGATCTGTGCTCTACATTCGCTGGCGCGACCGGCTTTTGTTCAACAGATAGATACTAGTAAACGTGAGGAACTCTCCCCGTAACTTGATGAAATAACGTTGATTATTTGTTTTCTGGTATATATATGTTATACACGGTAAACGCGAGTAATGATTTTCTGTAGTTTTCTTTGTTTTCTTTTTGATAAGCTCGTTTTTTATTTGAAATAATCAAGGACTGCCGAAGGTATGTTGTATATAGATACAATATATATTGTAATATTTCTGATTTTCTCGAACTTTGGAACAATAAATAATCAATTGTTGTATCGTAATCTTCTAAAAAGGGTGAAGTTTATGGATTGAATTAAAAAGGATTGTCAATTGTATATTTTATGCACGTGAAGTAGTACAATTAATCTAGATGTGAATTGTTTGTATATTATGTTACATATATTTATTGTTTATGTATTAAGTGGAACAGATTAAAAGAAATATCAACTGTAACCAATAGCAGATATTTAAATGATTATAGCTTAATATATTATTCAAATATGATTATAGATTAGTATTCAAATTAACAATTAATTATTTTTTTTAGAATCGATTATTAATAATAAATTAGTACTTAATAATTTAGTGAATAATTAAAAAAAATTTCATAATACGGGAAAAATATCATTCAAGTATAAATAACAATTATAAATTCATAAAGTAACAATTGAGGTAACATTTTTCAAATTAGCTATAACAATAATGAACCAATTGAAATAATAGTAAAGTTGTTAAATTTGTTGATTCAAATTATTCGCCATTAAATGCATCGCAAAAGATACAGAAGTTGCTTAGCCATTGATTAAAGACGAAGAAAAAGAATTTAAAATTAGCGTTAATAACGTCAGTGTATTTACGTAGCAAACAGTAACCAAGGACGAACCAGAAGAGACTCCGATGGCAGAAAGTTATAAGACTCTTCAAACCTATTGTCCACCTTTTAATCGAGATTTCTTAAATGAATAATTCAAAATTATTCTTTCGCGATAATATTTTGAAACATAGCGGATAATCAGAAAATTATGAAATTAATTATATTTCACAAATATATTACATATTATAATGTTTATCAATCTGTTCAAGTTCAAGTATTGAAATAATGCGTAAAAGTTGCAAAAATGTAATATTATGCGAAAACTAAAGAAAAAATAAAGAAAAACTCACATAAAAGTTTATATAAAACGTGTATTGTAAAATATATTTATAAAAGAAGTATTAAATAAATTCATTTCATACAATGTTTAAAAATATAAATTAATTACAAATGATTTGTTGCATAACATTGGCCATTAATAGGTTTATATCTGTTCATTTTACAGTATTGAAAATATTCTTCCAATATTAATACCACCATTACTATCCTTTTCATTTTTAATTCTTTTCATGAAATGTTGCGAAGAATGATTTTCAAAAAGAATCAAAGTTCTCCATGAAATTCTAAAAGCTAACAAGAATCAATGAAAACGTAGCACCGTCAGGAAACTTCATATTTGTGAAATTTCTTCAACGTCCGGAAATGAAAAAGGTTCTCTCTCGTACACGTCTGAGTATGAGATAATAGTCGCGTTTTAATTAAAGCATAGACATGTGCGGGAATACGGTCTGCAAAGGTGTTAGGTTCGTAGAACGTGGAATTCGTTCGAAAGACACTCACTTTCTCATTCATTGCAATCTATAGAGCCGTTAAGCGCGCAGACCTCTTGAAAAATCCCGATGGACGAGTAACTATTCTTAATTAACAAAGTTCATTTTATTTGTCAACGGTAGCACGTTCATTAAGTATAGAGTAATACAATATTTTCATTTAAGAATGTTTAAAGAATGTATCTATTTATAACGAACCTTTTTCTCTTCTAGAGAAACACTTGGATTATATTGTATTAAACGGCTGTAAAAGTTTGATCGATTTTACGTAAAGCACGCGTTTTTAAAATCTTTATTTATTTTTAAACGTCGTTTTATTTCTCAATTGATTGATAGATTAGTATTACAAAAAATTGCTGGTTCTTAGAATCTATAAATTGGTCCAATCTCAATAAAATGTTGAGCTATTTAATTTCATCCAATATTCGAGAGACGTGTCTCTATAATTATTGACATGTTCTTTCATTTATAACTTCAGAATGGTACTCGAGCGAAATATTTTCAGAATGAAAAAACGAATGAACAATTATTGACATATTCTTTTATTCATAGCTTCAAAATACTCTCGACAAATATTTTTGCAACTTTTTTTAAATGTGTATAGCGTGCAACATATGAACTTTCAAAACTTTCAATCAAAAAATAAAATAACCAAAAAGCCAGAATGTCTATCATTTTATTATTTCAGTTTTACAATTTCATATATTATATATCTGTAGTTTTTATGTGTTATAATGTTATTGTTTGTTAACGAATTTATAATAACTAACAATGGATATGTTAGTTATTATATTGAGCTAGTATCTATCTGTTTGACTCTCATTTAAAAAAAAAAAAAGAATTTTCATAGATAATACAGAAATCAATAGATTTTTTAAATTATTACTTAAAATTATTTTTTGATTATATTTTAGATTATAGATTTTTCCCAATCGTGATAGTATTTTGCTCTTCTACAGTTTACTGTTTTATATTACACAAAGTTGTAACTCTTTGAAAATCAATGACCTCTATATAGGCTAATCGTATGCATGTTTGATAAAGGTAGATATTTGCACGCAACACTTATGTAGAAAAACGTTGGCCTACAATTATAAATTGTAGTCACGAAATTTTACCTATAAAAATTGAGAACACAGGCAAAGGTTACATGTGAAAGGTCAGTTCAATGAATTCTCAATTTAAATGGCAGTAGGTAGCAAGCACTATAGTCAAGTATGTTTTTACAAATAAATTCGTTAATTCTAATAATTTCATTTGTATTTTAATTTAAATTACTGACAAAAAAAGAGTTATTAGATACGTAGAAATTTCCAATATTCGAACTTTTCTCGAGATGTGAATGTTACCTTGAACGGACATTTGGCCTCGGAATTCGAAAAAATTAAGCGAATTTGGCTCCAAAAATTGGTAATTTCCGAGATATTTTAATTACTAAAATTTCTTGAAAATATCCTTGCGAGGTCAAATGATCATATTTAAAAAAAAGAAAAGAAAGAAAAACTCAAGATAACATTCGTATCTCGAGTAAAAAGCAAAATAACGAAAAGTTATTAGCTCGTGTAAAATTTTTAATATCATTTTCACAACTTTTGCTTGCTAAGTTTTCTAAAGTCTGCACAAAGTGTTGTATAATAATCCGTCCCATAATACCGTCTTGAAAGTAATAAAAAAAAAAGTAAAAAAAGAAAACCGATGGGAAACAAGAGTTTGAACTATCGTGTAAAGTGGTTGGTCCAATGTAATGGCTTCGTCGGCGTCCGAAGTGTCGAGAGGTGCGAAGAAGCGAACGGTCTTAACCGGAAGACTTCGAGCGGACCTCGCGAGTGGAAGTGCGGAAGTTGAAGACGAAGCTGGTCTCGCTTCGGGTCGAAACGGCGAAGATGGTCGCGATTCTGGCTTGTCTTCCGAGTCTTCGACGCCAACAGTGGGATCGCCGATACCGAGGCAACGAAAAACCACGAGCAATCCGATTAATATCGCCACCTCTTCGGTGAAATCACGTTTCACGAGTCAGACCGGAAGGTAGCATAGAAACAGTGACTGGTTGTTTATTTATATGAAAGTTTTCATTTCAGTTGATTAATTACGATAATTGGTTGGGATTAATTATAGTTTAATATATTTTTAGGAAATTTTTAAATATAATTTAGTTAAAGTTGTTTTAGCAGAGAATAATTAGTATTTATCTACTGCTGCATTTCTTAAGTTATCTTTAACCGAATCGTATTTAACCTTCGACTGTTTTTTTAATTTAAAGTAATGTTCGATAATTTTTTTAATTGGAGAGAAATTACAAAGAATTGTATTTGACATATATGTATATTATTTTTCATATAATATTACACATATAAGTATAACTAACTGAGACATTTTCATGATTATCATTACTTTAAATATAAATATTATGCCAATACTGTATCGATACTTAAGTGTATGTTTAATAACATCATTTATTGTAGAAAAAAATATTTGTATACTTAATGAAAAATTGTCGATACTTTAAATTCTTATTCCTTCGTGAAAAAGAATCTTATAACAAATTTTAAGGGATATTGTAAAGAAAAGGCTTTAATCTTCGAGTTCTTTTTCCTACATCCATATCATTAAAATTCAACTACTAATCAATAAACAAACGATACGATTTAATTATTTATTTAACAAACGTATCATATCCTATTCACTTGGAATTTCAACTCTAAATTAGGCAATTAAAATATATTCCCTAACTTTTTATAAAAGGAAGATATAAGATATTATATTTGCTGAATAACAAAGCAACGCACGCTTCGAATTCTTCGCAGAAGAAGCAATACTAATTTTATTTGAACGTGAATAAAACTATATAAAAAAAGTCTGTAAAATCTGTAGGTATTAAATTTTAATCTTTTCATGTATGTATTCTTGTTCCAGAAACGATTGTGATAAAACGACAAAGGTATGGCGAAGTAGATCCGTGACTGATTCACCACGTTCCGTAGATAGTACACGTACTCGTCAATTTTCCAGTCCTTTAAGGATATCAAGAAATGTAAGTCACTTTTTTAATTAAATTTTTTAAATTTTAAATTGTTCGTGCGTTATGTAATGTATTCCTTTTCAAATGTAATATATCACATACACACAGCATATTTTCAATTTATTGGAAAAGTAAAATAAAAAAAAGAACCTTTTTCAGAAAATTAATCTGAAATAGAAAATTTAAAGCAGAAAATTATTTGTTAGAATATTGTCTTTATTTTATAATAATTTACATAATAATATAAATTTACATATTAATATAATTCATCAATATATATATATAATTTTAGTAACAATTTAGCACTATTTACTATCTTATATATATATATATATGTTTAACAACAAATTTTATTTATGGTTAATAACAAAAAATGAAAAGTATATGTAAATAAGTAAGTAATAAACTTTTGTAATATTTCATTTCAGATCCAGTCACCGAGTTTTGACTCTGGAGATGAAGGAAGTCTCCGACTTGATCGTGATACCTATCAACACATGTTTCAAGACATTGTTTCAATAAAAACGATGCTTCTGAAATTGAAACGAGTACTTCAAGAGGTATATTGAATAAGCATATTCAAGCAATCGACTTGTTTATGTCGTTTTGTTTTTTCTTAATAAAACACACTTTTTCATTTAAGTTATGCATATATATGTATGCTTTTATATTAACACGCATTTTTTCATTTTTTCATTATTCTCTCATCAACCATGATTTTATCTTCAAGTCAGAAGAGAACAGTTTGACGAGGGTACGTTGTTTTTTTTACTGCACACATTATTTTAATGTTTTTGTTTCTTTTATATTTCCTACATTGTTGTTATAATTTTTTTATATTCGTATATTCATATTGTTATAATTATTTTATATTCTTTATATATTATCCACGTACATATTTATTATTTTTACTGCAGTTTTATAATTATAAAATGTTGAATGTTGAAAGCGTACAATACGTTTTGCATTATGTTTACAGGCAGAAACTCTCAACCCATTCGATAATACTATGAAGGTTAGTTTAATTTTAAATAAATATTTATTTATATTTATTTGAGATTTTTTAGAACTGTAAATATTCTTATTAATATATATAAATCTCTTGAGAAATTTTATTTATGAAACGGTATTATTAATCGAATATAGTTTCAAAATAGTCATAAATAAAAGATACAGATATTAGTGAAATTAAAAGTGTATTGATTCTAATATTCAATAAACTAAAACAATTCTTCAAACTTAAAAGAGAAGAAGACTTAAAAAAAAATTCATTGAACTTAAAGACTTCTGAATTTCATTACTAGTCTTTTTAATTTAAAATTTAGAAAAATATAATTCTGTCCACTTCTACTCTCAGTCTCATCTGGAAACTTTAAAAATACAGAGGAAAAACTATTGAATCTTCTGATTAGCTTTTTTAGTAATCTATAACAATATTCTATTGAAAAATGTTTAATATCTGCTCTGTATCTTTCGTTACTATTGTGGACGATCGAGAATAGCGTTACTAATATAATACGCGGTGATGTAACATGCAAATTTTACAAATTTTAGAATGGTCTCTTCTGCAACGACAGTAGTACCGCGGATGTTAGTACATCTCCAGGTACTGGTGGCAGTAATATCGTCGATGAATTGGCTGATTTACGTAGGCAGGTTGTCTTTTTACAAGGCCAAGTAGAAGATAGAGATCGAACTATTCAAGTATTACAGGTAAGGAATTTAAATTTTAGAAATATCTTTTGTAAAACAGAAGAATGAAAGCAAGAAATTTTTTTAAATGCTCATGTTACTAAAAAAAAAAAAACATTATAATTAATTGTGAGTGATTAAATATTAGTTATTTTTTTATGAAAATTGATGAAATTTGGTACCACTTATAATAAAATAAAATTCAGATCTTTGTGAATATAATTGAAGAAGTAGAGCTGTAACAACTTATTTATACTTATTTTCGTATTTTGTATTAATCATGGAATTATATTAAATATTACAGTTCCAAATATCAAAACTTCAAGGACCTAATAGCGACGGCCAAACATGTGCTTTAACCAATAATCATAAAAACCTTTTTTCCTCAAATACCTGCAATGCTGCTACGCAAACAGAAAAGGTACGTTTATAGTTCACTATCTTCGATAAGATATTATTTATAGTAAATCTAGTGTTACAATGTTATCGTGTAATTGCAACTCACCAATTTTTACATTCCTCGATCTTCTCTGATCCGGAGGGCAAACGAGTATAAGCCAAATTCCATTCAAATAATATAAATTATCTTTAAAAAAAAAGAGTAATGTATATTTTAAGTACAATCGGATGAGACACATCTCATTCAATTTTCACAAATCAAAATCTACCAAATTCTACATCACGCTTTAAATGTAAATATTATAAATGCTTTTCTGCAAACTAATAATTCCCATTTGCCCGTCATCAAAAAGTTATACACGAAATATTTCAAGTATAATCGAAGAATCAATATTAGTTTTTGCTTCATGTGTCAAAAGCACACATAGCAACGTTTTCTCGTCAAAAATGGCACAAATGGCAGTTTCCTGATGCAAAACAATTTTTATTGTGCACATTAGCTGAACGTTTTATAGTATTTGTAATATTACATATACGTAATTTATAGTTCACGTTAGTTATAAATTGTTTTTTTAGTAAAAGTCCGGTATAATTTCTTTTAAGTTGCATACACTTCATTTAACATTATTCACAGCAGTATTCATAGAAAATCGTGTTATTTATTTGCTAAAAGTTAAAATTTATACTTGGATAATGACAATTTTATTTTGTATTAATACTAGGAGATTCCAAAGGTTTATTATAGTGTTCGTTATAGAGTTAGTATACAATTTTGCATACAAATGTAATTCTAGTAATTCTTATAATACACAATTCAATATTGAAATTTTGCATTTAATTATGCAAAAGGTTGTCAGTCTGTTCCAAGAATCATTTACTCTATTTTCCAAACTTTCGAAAAAAGTTTTTTAGCAAAATTATAAAATATACATTTCATATCTAAGATGTCTCACATATTATATCAAAATCGATTGAGATGTTTTATCACATCTTATGGTATCTCTCATCTTACATCATTTTACATAATACTGTATATAATATAATAATCTTTCCCAAACTAATTTTTTCCTATTTTACGATAAATAACGGTTCACAATAAGTCTACAAATGAATTTTTATGTTAGAGTTTGTTAGAGCTAGATCCATATAAAATTTATATCTGATAAAATAAAAATATATCTATAAAAATGAAAATAAATTATGGATGATAAATAATTTAAAAATAATCGACAAATATAACCATAAGGTCATAACTAGTATCCGAGTAATTAAAATCGAGTAACTAAAAAATTATGTAAATAACACAAAAATATGTGCACACGTATTAAAGCGTAGTAAATCTTAAAATTTCTCCCTTACGAAATATGAAAAATATGATTTATCACTGTTTCCTTTTTTGTAATTTTCAAGTGAAATACAATTGAGTTATTTGTCTGGAATTCTATGATTGATTTCTGATGAAGGTAATTTCACTTCTTAATTCTAAATACATAGCCATGTTGCTATCGTGGGAACGAAAGGATTAATGTCTTCACACGTACATACAAGTTTCCATTTTCAATTTGCTACGAGCATCTGTTTCAAATTCATATATACGTCGTGAAATTGTTAATTGAATAAATCCAAATATTTTAAACCACATCATACCACATTATAGATAATATTACATATTTATATTATTATTATTGTTCTTTTTTTATTATTACATTTTTCAAAATAACATTAACATTACAAATATTATCATATACAATATATTTATAGTTTTTTCAATTATCAATACTAATTTAAAAAAAAATACTATTTACCTTACTATTTGTTATATTGTTTATTGTTATATTATTTATTTATTTATTATTTGTTTGACTGTGGATACAGACACGTCCAGTGTCAGCAGGACCATCACTTCTGCAAACACTCCCACAGGAAGATGTTATGGGATCTCTAGTTAGGTGAGATTTTTTTTTCTTCCTCTTTTAGTTGGAAAATCTATTTTATCTTTGAAGAAAATTAATACATCGGGAAAACCTTAGGGAATATCTTCAAAGTGTGTTTCTTACGATGAATAAGAGAAGATTAAATAAAATAAAATAAAATACGAAGTACAATTACAAAAATGGTTTATAGTAATTGCAGTATTTGTAGTAATGTGATGTAGCAATAGTTGTAATATAGTAATATAATGATAATTATAGTAATTTTTGTTGCTGGTACAAAACAACTTTGTAATATATCCTAAGGATTTTTCCGATGTTTCTTCATTTGGAATACACTAATTAGATAATACAATATTAAATTAAGATCGAGATAGTATTAAAAGTAAATTTATAAAAATATAGGATAGTAAGTTATCTCTTACTACCACATAAATATTTATGTAAGAGATATATTTCAAATGCCATGTTAAGTTAAGAAATTTAATAAACATGATAAGTAATAAAACCGAGTTTCTTTTGATAATAATTAATTACAAGTTGTGTAATTTTGCAATATTTTACAATACTGTGAAATTACTAAATATTTTGAATGACATAATTCATACGTTATACATCTTTTTCATTTAAAATATAAAAATATAATATATAGAATAACATAGCAAGTGAGAGAAATCACATTGACATGAAACACAACAATTATGGTACAACTAGGAGTATGGTGTTTAAAATGCGAAATAAAATATTTTTGTTCAAGACTTCACTATCGTGATTATTAATTTAGACAGGAAGAAAAGGAATGAGAAAAGATAGAAATGAACTATGATCAACTATGATCTTACAATATTAATACATTAAAGACACTAATGTTAGTCATTTTTTAATCATTTAAATACATAAATTTCAGCAACAAGCTTCGTCAATATGTATACAAATACATAAATTTGTATACATATTAATATTTCGCTTATTTTTGTACAAAGAAAACATTCTAATCCTACTTGTACCACAAAGAATACATCCACAATTATAAACGTTACACAGAGAGAAATTAGGTATACATACGTGCCTAAATTTACAGCGTTTGCAAATATCATAAGTATATTTTTTCATATGTGACGTCACGAAATTTGTCATAAATAACGTGTTGTTCTTGCTGCTCTGGTCATTACCCTTCTCCGATGATTCCATGTGAGACAGCTTCAGGATCGGGAAGGTAGAGTCGGTCAGTTTCTGTGACTTAATATTGGGATACTTGCTCCTTTCTGCATTAAACGCCCTTATATTCGTGCATCTTTTCTACATTAGGGTCACTTGTTTGATCATTCGGTTCTAACACTTCTCTATTACTTTTGCATGCGAAAATGATAGATAGAATCTTCTGCTTTTACTTTCGTTTCATGCTGCTCTATTTCGATTCGTTTCAAATACCTACGACTGTAAACTAACATAAACCCGTGCCCGATATATTAAATATATTTTCTTGTATTAGGGTTTGTGACCGAATCTTCTTCTTGTTTTTAGTATCAACAGTACATAATACTTGGTAATAGTGAATAATAATTTCATAAAATAATTAGAGAAAGATTCGAATCTTTTCAGAATCAGAAAAGATTGAGTTAAAATAAAACTAACATAATAATAAATAGAAATTAACTTGAATAAAATGTAGCTTTTGTACATATGTAACATCAGAAATACATGTTATATTTACTTACAAATTTTTAGTAACAAATATCAGGAGGAAATATATTTTTTTACAATATATATGTATAAAAGAAAAAAATATGTAACATTTACGCATTTCATCTTGATAGAGAAAGAAAATAATAATCTCTGAGATATTTTATAATCTTTAAATATTAAATAGACGTTGATTTGAAGATTTTTATTCGCATTAATAATCAGAATGAACGTATACTAAAAATCTGATTCGATTGCAAGCCCTTTACGAATTCAAAGTTTCGAAGTGCATACGTTAACTAATCAATTTTCATGTTTCAACAGTCCGGAATGCAACGTTAATGGTACATCGTATAAAACGTGTAATTTGCTTTCAAAGTGTCTCTGTAACGTTATTCTAACTTTCATGGCATACTAATTTTCCTAGCATGTAGTGCAAATAGATAAATATACGATCAGTTGAAAATTACGATCACGACTGTTCATTTATCTTGAAAACGTTCTTTTGAGATTATAATAGATTCACAATTAATAATGTTTCATGCTGCATTTGATAGTTGTGTGGGGTAAGTTTCGTTTTTTTATAACATTGTCGTGTTAACTTGTTGAATAAAAATTATTAAAAAAGTAAATCGCTTTCAAAAGCTTGCTTTTAAACTTTTAAAAAATATTGAACTTTTTTAGAAATTTTATTATGAGATTGGTTTGCTGCACAAGTTCTTGTACATTTTTATTATAAAATCAAAAGTTAGATTAATGTTATAGTGATGTATAGTATTACGAGTAACAGTAGTATTTATATTAATAAATTGCATTTTGTGTAGTTTTTTTTAATTAGTTGTATTTTTATTGAATTAATCGAAATACATACTATAATTTCAAACTTATAATTTCATATAAAAACTTCTCGTGATAATTCTTTCAAGTATTATATTTGACTGGCTTCTAAAGCTGTTCATAAGAATTTTTTGCAACAAATTAACACGAAGCAGAAATTGAAACATTTTAACAAAGATATTTTGCTAAAATTAATCCTTTCTATGTGCAGATGGAGTGACTCTTGGGATCGACACCGTCCTTCATTGCTCGGAGAGCTTAATGATAACAGAAGCCCACGTAAGTCGACCGATCGCATACCGCGTACAATAAAATCTCGTCTTGAGGATACTTTGCATCGTCAAACCGGCAATACGGATAAATTGCCGTCAGAAAGCCCTTCGAACAAGAGTACCGTGAAATCGAAGGACACCAAGTCCACCGAATCGAATGACAAGGAGCAGCATGAGGTAAAGAGGGAAGAGAATTTCGTGAAATCGTGTATTCCAACGGCCAGAAAATTTGCGACGACTTCGATACCACGGTCAGCGAGGACCGTTACTTCAATAGGTCGACCGCACAATACGTAACTATTTTATTTCAGAAAAAAAAGAAGACAGAAAGAAGTCTCATTGAATTTTAGTTCACATTCGCATCGTTGCGAATAGTCTGCTCAGATTAGCTTATTAGTTTTATTTTTTACATTAAAAAAGAATTGAAATTGTTATTGCGAGTGTGTAGCATGCAAGTTGCTGTTACGTGATAACTAGACTGCGAATTTTCATGCAAATCCATATTTTTCTAAAACAGGTTTGGGCTTTAAAATAAAGAGTAACAAATATTTTACTGAAGTATTTCAGAAGCATCGTTTCTACTAATTTATTGTTTTTCTTTTAGAGATAATATTGAGAAAAATAATTGTACCTTGTGTCCAAGTCAAACACAAGTTCAATAGAATCCTGTATGTATTCGGACTCCATTCGTTAGAATGAGATTTTAGTTGTTGCTCAATTAATTGAACGTTGTTGATTTTCTTACTAGACGAAAAATGATATGTAACGAGAAAAATTGGTGAAATCTTATTAATTATTATTTGCTTCTTCTTGACAAGTCCAGATAAATGAAGTTCTGAAATTAAATCATTTTAAATAATCTTTTATTCCAGTTAATTTATTGAAATAAAATAACCGGACCTGCGTGTGTTCATGCAATTTTATATTTTTGTGAACACAGTTAAAGAAATAGAAATTTGTTTCATCTACTAAATATCACGATAGGTGCTCGTCTTCGAATATATGACACATACGGTATCTGGAACCATTTTTTTTAATTTCCTAAAAATGCAGAAATGTTCACAATCTAAAAGAAGCAAATAATCCCAGCATAAAATAAAGTTTGCACAATATTGTAGAATTAGAAATATGTACTATTTGAAAAATTATTTTATTTGACAACCAAATGAAATAGTTCCGAAACATCATTTGCCTTTTCAAGTAAACTAATGCAACATTATTTCAAAATAATATCGAATCAAATGAGCTGACTTATATTTTTTTAACAATTATTTTTTTAATATTTTAAATAATGCCCAAGTCTGTTCTAGATAGAATTTAAAAAAAATTGAATTTAGGAGTTGTATTTCACATGCTAAATATTACAATAAGTATTATATCTTGAATATCAAGAAAATATTTGCGTATTACTTTAAATTTTTCTTGAGTGCATAAAAATTCGCAGTCTTGCGATAACGGCATTTAATTTAGCTATTTAATTTTCATTTCGATATTGAAAAGGATATTTCAATTATTTTTCGTAAGATTTTTCGTTCCAATTTCACGAATATAATGAAAATGAAAACATTCTTAAGATTTGCTATACGTAAATTGCAAAAATAATGTACAAATTATACGTTGAGAGTTAAGGGCAATTCATAAGTTCCTATCATTTAAAGTTTCAGTATCATTATGTTTCATTTGGTTTTCTTATATCGCGTATAGAAACTACCACTGTGGTCTTTCGATACGATCACTGAATTGTACACATTCATTTGTAAATTATTAATTAAGTTCTCTATGACGCAGTTTAGAGGTGTACATTCATCATGTGGATGTACAGTTTTAATTTTCATTTACTTACAAGCAATGTTTGTGATATTGTAAAAAGTGTCCGTTTATCTTGTTGCGTATACTCTCGTCATGTGAACATTAATCGGACTTCTCTTAAGTGTAAAAATTACAATACATATTTATCGATATTCATGATAATCGACAATAGTTGTCTATAATGGCTTTGATCGTTGAAAAAATCTATAAATTTTGCAGCTTCTGTTCTCTTCAGTTTGATATCTTCGAAATTGATATTCAAAGTACACTTAAAATGCAGTAAATACATGCAAACTATATACTCTATATCTTGTGAAATTATTATGATTACACTACGTGTACACTACGTATGGTGTATGTTAAAGCATTGTACATATATGTGATTATGCGATATGTATTGTTACGTTGTGGCTTCTCAGTGCAGTTAGGGATATCAGAAACGGTGAAGATTCTTCACAAGAAAAGTTGTTTAGACATTCATACAAATACAGGGCTTCAAAGTAGCAGAGATAAAACTCAAGAACTCGATTTTAATACGCGTATATTCTGATCAGGATTGCAACCATGCTTAACCCTTAGGTTTTAATTTCAATTTAATGTAGTTCATGTCTAATTTATATTGAATTGGTGAATAGAAGTAAATGTTCTTTTCTAATGTCATGTGAATTTTTAGTTTCAATTATTTAATTGTGTTCATAAAAATATAAAATTATATAGAGTTTGTAGTTTAAAAATGAAATAATAGAAGATTATGTAAATTTCCAAGCATTAGTAAAAATTATATCAATGTAAGGTAAGAAAAAAATAAAATAACATAAGTTTAAAATTAATACAATGATTTGCTTAATGAATAATTTAGTTAATGAATTATTATACTTGATGATCATGGTAGTTTTTGGTGGTCTTTAGTGTGCGTCTGTGACAATAGGTTTGACTCGAACCATCGATCTGCTCTTGATTCACTTGCGCTCTGCTCTCGATTTGATCAGATATTTCATTTTTTTAAAATTATATATGTAAATGTATAACAATTAACACTGTAACAATTAACTCAGCTCGATCATGGCTATGATTTTAAAATTTTAACGTGATCAATGCAGAGCATTTTTGCAATTTTCTCAAAAAATGGACTTACACTACTTTTAAGATAAACGTTTATTAGCTTGAAGAAAAGGTTCATAAAGAAATAACATCTTTAAATTGAATGGTAATGGACTATTATTATAAATGCATTGCAAGTTTAAGCTATATCCTAAAGAATATTTTGTCATCTGTTAAAATTGAATTATGAAACATACAAAACATACGTTTGTGTTTCACATAAATTATTCTATTTGTATGAAGTCTTTTGAATTTTTGGATTCCCTGAGGATCAACGTTAACGCAACATTTCATCTGCAATTCTTCTCAGTGAATTTATACTATCGAATTCTATTTTTTAATATTAGGATTTCGAAAGAATTCTGTTACATGTTATATGTATTGTATTTGTAATATTGTGGTAAATTAGTAGTAGCCACACGAAACAATACATTACGTAAAGTGTATCTATCACAGTATATGTAATTGCATTACGGAGTAATATTGTAGTGTAATATTTCTAAAGTGTACATTATATTCTTTTACAATTATTGTATTTAGAGTAGAAACGCAAGATAAAGGATCTGTCATTGTAAAAACTTATGTTCTACAGACATAAGAGCTTCGTTTTTAAATATAGCAAACATTAATCTTCATTTCAAAATTTACGAAATTTAATCTCACTATGTTATTTTTTATTCAATGTACAAATATTAGATGCTATGTATATGATAGCTTTTAATCAAGCCTGATTTCAACAGTAAACCATTACTCTTAGAATCAGGAAGATTTTGTAAATTTTTTTTTTATGCATAACTTATTCCATAGCTGATTTGTAAGATTATATTTGGTGCTATTAAATTTTTTTTAATTTATGTATTTAGAGTCTCCTGATTCATTGGACAAAAATTTATAATAGTGAAAAAAATCATTTTTTTGAGTAAATTAAGAAACAGAAAAGATTAAGACAATATAAATGTATAAAAGATCGGTAAACATATTAGTTTCTTATATTCTGCTTCATAATTAATTAATTAATGTTTTGGTGGCAAATATACTCTTTCATTAAAAACAAGGAATTTATCTTCAAAATTATTTAATATCAGGGGATGCTAAATATTTCATGTATACATTGTACATTTTTTTTTATTCATACTTTAATTTGTAAAATGATATAATAAAAAGAAATTAAGAGCATAAAACAACTTTTTATACAAACACTATTGAATTTAATATATCTCTATACCTTCATAATAAAAAACAGGAAATCATATGTATAAAAACATATTCCAGTAAACAGAATATTTTTAAAGCTACAGACTGACTATTACAAAATAATGCTATTTCTAAAATAATAAAAAATGTTTTCGTACTAATCTATCTATCAGAAGGATTTAACAAAATTTTTTTATTAAATATGTTTGATCTAATAATAAAGATAATTTAATTGAAAATTACGTTTAAAATTTTAAAATAAAATTATTTACTGATTTGAAAAGTAAAACTTTTGTTAATAAAAGTATACAATTTATGCTCCTTTTTATCATTCATTATTTTTCTCATCTTTAATATATATCAGTAATATTACTAATCAATGAAGTAATTTTTATAAATCTGCATATTTTATGTTTTATTTTTATCATTTCCATTTCCTTTATTAATCATTTAGTAAATTTTCAATTCTTCCTTTTATCTTTAACTGTATTATGTAATATCCTATGTGAAGGTAAACACAATTAGGTTTTTATAAAATCTGAGAAATTTCTACTTATTTTTACTGGCGTATCACAAACTTTTATGTAACCTTATTTCATAAATTAACATAAACACATCCAACATAATATTTTTTAATTCATTGCACATATGCTTTTAGTACATTAATCTATGCATTTATCAATTGGAAATATTCCTAAAATATAGTATACTTACGTATACTTAACAAAATAAATTATAGTATATATATATATAGTATATATATTTATAGTATACTTAACAAAATAAATTATTAACGATTTAGGCTAATAACAACTATGTAATAATAATATATTATAGTTATCAATTTGTAGTATATTTTTATTTACATTCCCTTATATTTTGAGAATATTTTTAAAAGAGAAATATCTTTTTAGTAAAATGTACTTTTGTGCATTGAATTCAATAGAAGTTTAGAGTTAGTTTTGGTCTATTGTAATTATTGCTTATAAAGGATATTAAAATTTATAAAATTGATAGAACAATTTTGCTATGAATAAAATAAATTTTTTTGTATTCAACAAACTAAGTGTGATTAGATTGCAGCAGATCGTAGATAGAATAGACATAAATTTCTTTAAGCAGTGATTTAAATGAAATTAATGAGAAGATATATTATAAATGCTGCTGTATTGTATTTAGAAATGTAAAATTTAATTATAAGCATTTTTGAATATTTAATATTAAACACATGGTACGCACAAGTCCACCATGTAAATCTTAATAAAGTGTAAGTAACATTTCAGTCTTATCTAATACTACAAACGCAATGAAACATATTAAAACTCGTTTAGACATAAAATAGCAATCAAGTGAATCACCATAAATGATTCTTTCTATAAAAAAAAATTAGTTTCTCATCTATTATAATTACAATCATTTCTCGTAATCCCCTAGCAAAACAACCGCACGAATATATCGCACTCTGTTGCTATTCTTGTCTACCGCGCATATATGTCTGTCCTTGTCTCAAGCTAGTGTCCTCCTTGTCTAATGACGCTAGATAAAGAAAGCAACAGTGTGCGACAAGGACATCCTTTGATCTATTGAAAAAAAATTCAACTTTTTACACACACGTTTTTCGAGGACAAAACATAGAAAGAAAGCTGGGAGCCTAATTTTAAGGAGGCACATAAAACAGTTCGTAAATTATTCCTCTTAATTAAGTTTTTGTCGTAATTAGTGCGAACTGTCACAAAATGGACATGGTGGCGCCATCTAGCGGTAACTCAGTGGTACTAATTATTTATAAAAATACTTATTTCTGCCTTTTACGGGTCAAATGAGGTGTGAAAAGAAAGCTAAGGGTCTAATTAGGGTAATACAATCACAAAAGTTCACAATTCATTTCGCTAAATTAGATTTTTTCGCAAATGAAGATTTCTCTGTTTTACGGGGAAAGAAAGAAACACTAGCGCCGCGTTGTGGCACACCGGTGGAACTAAACGCTCTATAACCATAAAAGGAGAATAATTAATTTTAATTTTTTACGCCACAAATTTGCACTACATGGGCATATATTTCAAAGATAATGCTATCAATTACGTTCGCAAATAAATTTGAAACAAATATTCACTATAGTTTCCGAGAAATT